>NC_020495.1:1196886-1273699 GCF_000184155.1 Fragaria vesca subsp. vesca | reverse complement strand
AACTCGAGTTTTTCTGGTATGAACACAACCGGACAGAATTCAGTCCGTCCATTTGTTTTTCGAGTTTGAGGGCCTTAACGATCACCAAATTGGCTGAAATTTTGCAGAGATGATCTACACAATATTATCTAGATACTAGACTGTGGAGATGAGGAAATTCGATCGAAAAGTGGTGCAAAAATAGAAATTCGCACCAAAAAATTGGTGCGGACGTCTGTAGCTGAGAAAATCCGTATATATATATAGGGTTGGTGTGGTTGTCTTTAGAACTTGATTAATGAATTGTAGAATACATGATCGAGGATGTAGAGGTTGAACCCGAGTTTACAGTAAGCATAGACCGCAAAAATGCTCAAACCCTATGAATGCGGCGAATTTGAAAAATCTCTTCCTGGTTACTGATTACACTGAGGATAGTCTGTTCTCTCTAGCCCATTCGACAATGACGCCTCGAGGACGAGCCATAAATAAGGCATTACTCTTCGCAAAGCTTGACTAGACCCATGCGATGTGCTCTAGGTTAGAGTAATTTCATTACAAAAGATCATTCCACATCAATCAATGGTAGATCTTTGCCTAAAACCGCAGGCTTTTAACAGAAATTGTTGTTGTTGTACTTCAAAAATAATCAGCTGTGAATTAAAATAGTTTTGTGTTTAGTAAATATTAGTTTTAAAAGTGCTGCCAAGACAAAATATATTGATTTATAGTGATTTTAATGATAGCAGCTTTTAAAAGCAACCTCTAGAAGTTGTTGCCAGTGACCTGTAATTTTCAAAAAAATTGTTTTTCTGTAGTTTACCAAACACTATAGAATTTATAGAATTTAAAAATTCGGATAAAAACTGATTTTTTTATAAACGAAGCTATATCAAACGGGGCCTAAGCCTAATAATCTATTACATTTCGGATAGAAACTGATTTTTTTTATAAACGAAGCTATATAAAACAGGGTCTAAGCCTAATAATCTATTACTTATGTGAGAGACCATGTCTTCATTCATAGGATCCCAAAGTACCCGGATCAATCGAAAGTTCGATTCTATCGAAACTACTCATTTTCAACAAAAAGAATTAGTTTAAACCACCAATATTGATTCATCAGACCAAAAAAAAACCAATATTGATTCCGAACCCTCTTCTAGTGGAAACTTCTTTCATATAACACACACGAAAGCAAACTAAACCAAGCAGTCTTTATGTACATATAGTTCCTTAATCAGCCAAAACACTACCTAAGAACTTCCTTGGGATGCAAACAAACGCATGATCCAAAAGTCTACTATTGATCACTCGATCATTATTCCACGCACCTCAAGGTTATTTAGCTCCTTGGGTCTCTTGTAATTCTTCAACAACAATGAACAGCAAACTACACTGACAGAAGAAGCAGCCATTGCAGCTCCAGCAATCCATGGGGGTAAGCGAAATCCAGTGGATGGGAAGAGAACCCCTGCAGCTATTGGGATCCCGAGCACATTATAACCCAACGCCCAAATGTAGTTCAAACGAATACGAGTGAAGGTTTTCCTCGAAAGATCAATGGCAGTTATCACATCCTCCAAGTTGCTCTTCATAAGCACAATGTCTGCTGCCTCAATTGCAATGTCTGTGCCAGCACCAATTGCCATGCCTACATCTGCTGCCACAAGTGCTGGTGAATCATTGATGCCATCTCCCACCATCGCCACAGTGTTGCCTAAAGCCTATGATAAGGTAGTTCAAGTTTAATAACATGTTAGTACAAGTGTATAACTAACATAAACATGAATGAACTTATAAGATCTTCCTCACGTAATAGTCATTGTATGTACCTGCAATCTCTTCACTTCCTCTGCTTTCTGGTCAGGTTTCGCTTCAGCTATAACAGTATCGATACCAACTTCGTTGGCAATAGAATTTGCAGTACCCCAATTGTCACCTGTCACCATTATGCTTTTAACATTCATGGACTTGAGTATGGTAATGACTTCTTGAGCACCTGGTTTCAGTGGATCAGATATTGCTAGAACTCCGGCCACTTGTCCATCTATGGCTACTAGAATCCCTGTTTGAGCCAGCCCTTCAGCTTCTGCAAGGTAGTCTTCTGCATCAAGTGGAACTGCAATGTTCTGATCCACCATCAAGCTCTTGTTCCCCACAATTATTTCCCTGCCTCGAACAATAGCTTTCACCCCATGACCGGTAATGGAGGCGAAGTCATGCGCTTCTGGCCAGGTTGGATTCTCTTCATCTTCTCTGAATTTTTTGGCATACTCAACAATGGCCTTGGCCAAAGGGTGTTCACTGTTAACCTGAAATGTATGCGTCATAAAGAATTGTTAACAATCATGAACATTTTTCGCGCACATGTACATATGTTGACTTTGATTGTGAAAAACATTTCGGTCCATTTAATAAAGCAGATATAACAATTGCTTACACAGGGTAAAAGCCTACCTCAGCTGCCGCAACAAGTTCATAGAATTCTCGAAGCACCATATTTTTCAGGAGTCGTGTGTTAACAACGAGTGGCTTCCCAATTGTGAGAGTCCCTGTCTTGTCAAACACAATGCAGTTCACCTACAACATCAATTATCACATTCATGAGAACTTAAGAAGCAAACCCAAATTTTCCGGGAGGGCATCAACTGATTTGAATGATCATCACAGGTCCACAACTTGGTGAACCAATCAAAACATACAGCAGCAGTTATAACATGAAATGAACATGTCTAGTTCTTTAGACCTGTTGTGTTACATTTTCTTTTGTCAATGCAACATAATGGGTGAAAATGCAAGAAAAGATGTAGCTTTCTAACCTTATGTGCACTTTCTAATGCCTGGCCTCCTTTGATCAGTACACCTTGGGATGCACCAACTCCAGTACCAACCATGACAGCAGTAGGAGTTGCTAGGCCTAGAGCACAAGGGCAGGCAATAACCATGACAGAGATTCCAAACTGGAGAGCAAGCTGAAAGCTATCCATGGACTTCGGTATCCAAGATTTCGGGTAGCCATGGAATTTTCCAGCCAAAAACCATGATAGCCAGGTAAAGAATGAAAGCATGATCACCTGAAATTCATATCAATTCTTAGAAAGAAGATCATCCAATATCCCTTTAAGTAAACCCAACAAAAAGTATATATACATACAGAAACTAAGAAATTGCATTATAAGCTTAAAACACATACCAGTGGCACAAAGAACTTAGAAATGCGGTCAGCAAACTTCTGAGCAGGAGCTTTCGCCATCTGAGCAGACTCAACAAGCCGTACGATCTGCGCAAGGGAACTTTCTGATCCAACCCTTGTTGCCTTGATATGCAACACACCATTTTCATTCACAGTACCTCCAATGACTGTATCACCCTTCCTTTTCGCCACTGGCCGCGCTTCTCCTGTTATCATACTCTCATTCACATGGCTTTGTCCCCATATCACATAACCATCTGAAGCTACTTTCGCCCCTGGAATAATTTTGATAACATCATTCTTTTGTATCAACCGACCATCAATTTCTTCTTCCCCTAACACATTCCCTTCTTCGTCTAATGTCAACAAAGTGGCTGTATCAGGTGCCAAGTCCATCAGTTTGGCAATGGCATCAGATGTCTTCCCCTTAGCTAACACCTCAAGGTACTTCCCTAACAGAATGAATGATATAAGCATTGCACTTGTCTCAAAGAAATCTGTACCCTTAAAATGAGGGGAGGTGGCAGCTCTAAGTACAGAATAGACTGAATAGAAATATGCTGCATTAGTTCCCAAGGCAATTAACACATCCATATTAGCAGAACCATGGCGCAACGACTTGTATGCGCCAGTATAGAACCTCCGGCCTATGATGAACTGCACCGGAGTGGACAGAATCCACCTTATAAGCTCCCCAATGCTGAGCATATTTACTACTTTCTTATCCAAGCCATGTTTAAGTCCAGGAATGTACATGAAGACCATGGAAGTTAAAAATACCGGAACAGTGAAAACCAAACTCCAGAGAAAGAATCTGTAGTACTGCTGAATCTCCTCCTTCCTATGACTTTCTCTTCCTGCTCCACCACCTGGATATATCTTCGCCCTGAAACGCCTTGATCCAGTTGTTTCAATCACATTGATGAAGTTTCTTGGACCTGTTATATCTGGCTTGTAAGAAAGTGATATTTTTCTGTCATCATGATGTATATCTACACCTTGCACCCCAGGGAGTGCTTGAAGAGACTCCTCAAGTATTCGCATCGAATGATCAGTTCTTACACCGTCAACTTTAAGATCAATCTTGCTCATGCCTTCACCTGAATTGATAAGTATGGCTTCGAATCCAGTGTCTTCAATGGTTACCATCAGCTGATTGCAGCTCACTATCTTGGGATCATAGTGGACATCTGCTTCTTCAGTTGCTAAGGCAACTTGGGCCTTTTGTACACCATGCACTGCCTGCAAAGCTGATTCAACAGTGGAAGAGCAAGAAGTGCATGTCATTCCTTTGATCCTTATTCTGCATACCAACGTGGACTTCTCATTTCCCTCGTCAGCAATCAATGTTGCTTGAAATCCAACATCTTCAATTGTCTCACGGATGGTCTCCGCCTAAAAGTGGAACACAACAGCTAAATAAGGCTAATTAAGTATGAAAAAATAAACTTGTACATATAATAACTAATGGGAATACAATGATAAAAATGAAACTAGAGAAAAAATGAAAATGAAAAATGAAACGGTAGAAGCCACTACTCCTCATGCTTGGTATAAATCAGTCTGTAGCCATACTGTTGGAAGCATACTGCATACAGTAAGTTTATTTTCATTAAGCTGCAACCTCCTCTGTATTTAAGTTCAGAGTCTCCGCTAACCTTTTTGATTTCGCATCTAAAACAATGTTCGTTGTTTCTACTCTTTTACTGTCATTCTAATCTAAATCCTAAAGCGTAAATCAAAATCTCAGAAAAGTGTCATCATAGACATGAACCAAGATTATCACCAAAAAGATCAACAAAATGGAAATGATACTATTTCCTGTCTCTTCTATTCAGTTTAGTTATTGATAAAGTAGTATGAGGTTCACATCTAAAACCAATTGGCAATAGGTGGAGTGGCCCAAACCCTTATAAATCTACAGGCAAGGTCTCATATTCCCGATGTGGGATTGATATCTTAACACGCCCCCGCAAGTGTGGCGAATGTTCAAGCCTAACACATGGACAATATTTGGGGTGACGTGGAGTGCATGTGACCATTGGGCTTCACACGTGGACATGGGTAACCCGCTCTGATACCATGATAAAGTAGTCTGAGGTTCACATCCAAAACCAATTGGTAATGAGTGCAGTGACTCAAACCCTTATAAACCCACATGCAAAGTCTCATATTCTCGATGTGGGATTGATATCTCAACGGTTCTATATATCTACTATCTAGGATCAAACTCTCTGATATTTCATTTAGACAATCTATATATAGCATGCTCAATTTTTATTGCAAGAGAGCAAAACGTTCATATGTATAAGACGAGCAAGAACAGTTTAGTTTCTGACTCAAGGTGCAAATCTGTCCTTATTGGCTTAGTAATATTGTCTACATAGCCCAAATTTTGAGCTGAATAATATGAATTTGTTTGTTCTGTTCATGTTAGTTTATCAAATCTGATATGTAAGAATTGACATCTGTGTTTTAATATATATACAAGAGTTTGGGCTATACTTGGTGTAGAAGAGAACTCTGCTGCCTTAATAAACAAATGTTATTGACTTCTTGAACACATAAGTGACCTCAGAAGATTGAGACAGGGAAACACGAGAGGATTTATGTGGAACAATCCCTTAGATATCTCCCAAAATTGCACAGAAGGATTTCAGAAATAACAAATACAATATATTGTACCAGACTTAGTAGCACAGCATATATATAAGCAAGAGCCTCAAATATTCTTCTCCTACTAAACCTTTATTGTTAAGGGTACTTCATCTTTCTTCCAAGTTCTAAGGATGAATCGAAGATCGATACTTTTTGTTAAAACAATCAAATCAAGTCATGTCATGAACCTAATTAGGTTTTAAACTTTTGATTGATCAAAGCTCGATCCCTAAGGAAAACTCAATTTGGCATAATCCAGATCTCAACTTAAGTTAAAGTGAATGTCTATGGAGGAAAATTATCACTCTCCTACCCAGAAATTTAACAAAAGTAGCAGAAGCAGGTAAACTAAAATCACATGTTTCACATGAAATGATTAATGAAAAATACCAAACAAAATTAGACCACAAGAATGAAAAAACACATAAATAAAAAGAGAAAAAAAAAAAAAGTAAAAAGTGATATCATCATCATCCAACAAAACAAAATCAAAGATTCTTGCGGCAAAGAAAGAGTAAAGTAATGAACTTACGTTAACGAAATCGGGGAAGAACATGACTTGAGCACGATTGTTGAGCACGTCGACGACAGCTTCACGAATCCCCGGTAGCCTCTTCACAGCCTTCTCTACAGATCCGGCGCAGGCGGAGCAGGTCATGCCGATGACGGAGAACACAGCCTTGGACTCGGTGCCCTCCACCATAGTGGTCTCCTCCGCCACCACGCCCTTAGGGTACTTTGGCATGGACGGGTAGTGAGGCCGCGGCGACAGATCGCTGCTGCCGCCGCGGGCTTCACCGTTGCTGTCGCGTATGCACGCAAGAGCAAAGAACTTGGTCGCCATGAAATGAGAAACGCAGGGTGGCCTACGTACGTACGTCTGGAGCTTTGTTAGTTCTGAAATGAGAACAGACAAAACCACCAAGTTTAAAAATTGGAGGGTAATATCAGAGAAGGTTAGGTTTGTTGCGAGATTTGAATTTGGTGGGATTTAGAGGTGGGGATTTGCTTGATCGACAAATCGAGGTGGGGAGGGTTCCACCGTGGAACTTAAGTCTAACGCTATGAATATCATGTTTGGTGGTTCTAAATTTTCGTCAATATTTCGTCCATTTTATTATAAACAATGTCAAAGGTAGTTTTCAGCCCTCCCCAGATTTCTGAATTCTGAGCATCCCTGATAATCAGGCTGTCAAATCTAACGAATCTAATACCACCTTCAACGTTTCAAAAAAATAAAAAATAAAAATCAAACAAACCACCTTCAAAAATATAGATACGTACGTGTCATGTAGTAGTGTTCACATGGTCACCTAATAACTAAAGAAATCATGGTCAATCACCGTTGAATGTAAATCTAATTATGGGAAATATTATTTTAAAGTTAAGTTTTTTAGTTTTCCATACTACCATGTGAACACTATAGAGGTTTCGGAACTGGAGTCATTGAGGAAAATAAAATAAAAACAAATATCATTCCTAGTTTTCGTTTTGTTTCTTATGTACTGTAACTCGATCCATCTCACTAATTTGATGATGAATAAATTAACTTCAAATTCGTGACTTTCGTAATATCGGTTATCGTAGATAACTGGCCAAATAACATGTTACAATTCTAAACCAACTATTTAGCGATTAAGATCTAAAACATGTGGCAATCCTCCTATGTATGATAAACATTCAGATGATTCTAGTTGGGATCCCATGATTCTTCAGTGAAGTGGGCATGCAACTTATTTATAGCTAGGTACACCAGGTAGTTTCATGATCGATTTGAACTATCTTAAAGCATTGTCTAAAAATTTTACGTGAAAAATGAAAGATTAATTCACGACCATAGTGTACCGTACGTGATGAGTTCGTTAAAGATCAAGTAAATGATTTAAATGCAGTCTCCTAAATAATCGTCATGAAACAGAATAGCTAGGTCATGCTGGGTTGATTCTACTTCTATATCCAGTTATATATAACTTAAACAAGAGGTAATGAAACACAAGATGATCGATGAGATAGTTTGTATGAGCTAGACAACAATACTTGGAAAAACGATTGGAAGAAATAAAATCACAGTGCTGTATAAGATTCCGTATGCGAATAGATCTGTGGAGCTCAAAGTGTGAAATATATATGTTTGACAGAGAGAGACACACAGAGAGAAAGAGAGATGGAATTAGCATTACTTGGAAGATATGCTTACTGAAGGTAGAAGGCTTCTGCGAGCTTATGATTGTGCATCAAGTTATCAAGGATTCAACGATATATATAGTAGTAGAGCTTCATTAGCTTCCTCGCTACCAACCAGCTGCCCCCAGCCACAAAGATATGTCACAGGTGACAGCAGCAAAAAGGAAAATGATGCTTAGCTAATTAAGTTGACCTTTTCAATTAAACTTCATAATACGACGATAACAAGACGTGGAATTGTGGATTATATATGTAATTCAATAAAGAGACCATGTAGAAAAGAATTTTGTACTTAACGACTCAATTAAAGAGTTCACATATACATTGGCTCGGCAAGGGAGGACTTGGGCGTGGAGAGATACACTATATATGAGGGCCAATAGGCTCCAAGCTTCCAAGTTAGTTGTTTTGGATCGGAGTTGTGTGATGTCATTAGCAATCGAGTCGTTATTTTTATTGAGTTAGTTTTGCTTCTGTTGCATCAATCGGGATTTCTTGTTTAGTTGTTTTCTCTTTCTAAGACGCAGAGTATCGAGTACATCAATGAGAAATAGATGTTACAAATGCCTTTCTTGGCTTTAAAACTTGATCTTGTAAGATCGTTATGATGAAAATATACAAGATACAGATTAATTCGATCAAACCAATATTTTAACATTGAAATCATTCAACACAAAGCAGAAATAAAAGCATTTTGAATACAAGGGTTACTATTACTTGATTGTTACCGGAAGTAATAAGTATTTCTCTTTAGTTAATGACAAGTCAATGACGATTTTACATCAAATCTTAGCAGGGAGCTTATAATAACATGTAATCTTCACCTTATTAGTTTTGATGCTGAACGTTACATTTACTAATAGACTTAGAGACCTTATTAGCTAGCTGTGGTGCACTACTAGTTGTTTAAGGGAATCTTAAAAATTATAATGACATATAGATAAATTAAAGATTCCAAGATGGTACTTTGATTTCGTATCTTTAACAATAAGATACTCCGATCCTATCCTAATGAAACCAAAGAGAAAGATTCGATCTTTCACAGTGAGAGGATACGTGCCGGTAATGTCAATTTCATCGGCATACGCTACAGTAGTTCTGCATATACAGTCTTACCATTAAGCCAAAATTACAGAGAGTGAAAGGGTTTATACTAAGAGAATCATGCATATTGGAAAAAGACGTACGTGAAACAAAAATGGATTATGATTCTTATATTTCCTTGGATCCAGATACACCCGCCCTAATTAGATATATGGCATATTGCAGGTAAACAGTTTAAACATTTCAGTGATCTTGCCGACGTTAGATTCGATATGCAGGTCGATAAAATTAGGAAAATGCATGAAAAAAATTACTAGGATTGCAAGTAACTCCAGGGGTTGGGGAAATGTACAAATGTGGACTGCTGTCCGTTATAATATCCATGTCTCATACTCTCATGTAGAAGCATATATTCTGGATAATTGGAATATAATGAACTGAGACGACTACATATTATGTAAGATGAATTCGTATGTGTACGTATATTAATACTACGTACCAATTAATAAGACTCTAAGAGAAACATACTCGAAGCCAGTTTGCTCATGAATGACGAGCTAGCTCAAAATCAACATTCATTTTCTAAATTAAAGATATACAAATACTATATGCATCTTGTCGATGTAATGAATATAGACAACAATGAAGCCTCCTACATCTAACGAAGCTATGCAGAAAGAAAACAAAATGAAGCTGCTTGTTATTTATACCAGGTAGCTAGATACAAATTATATAATAGTCGAAGAAAAGAAAAAATAGCTGATAGATTTGGAATGCATCTTTAACTATACGTATCTAATTGAAAGAACATCAAGAAATCTAAGAAAAACAATGGATAAGTCACAGGTGATCAATGAGAGACAGTACACTAGTTGATGATCGATACGAGCTAAGAGATCAGGAGCTGACCAAGGCTTATTTTATAGAACATCCTATCACAAGGGAGAACCTCATCAACATCAACATTGACATTAATATTAATTTTAAGAAAATTGTTAAGCTTGACGTGTAGGTTTATTTCTCTGATTGGATTCTAGAACCGTCCAATGGTTTAATGAATCTCTTATGACAATCTAGTTCAACATAATGGTTTAATTAATTAGTTCCTACGTATATAGAATTTGTCTAATAATGCGCAAGTAAGAATAAACACCGTGTTATGACAAAACAATCTCATATCATAAATATACACTTAAAGAAATTAAATTACTCAGAACAAATCATGATCAGCTTGATCACAAGTATTCAAGTCACATAAGAGTCACATAAGTAGTGGAAAATGGATGATCGGATGGTATTGTTATCACAAATATGTTTCATAAAAAAGAGTCAACTCAGAGACCTAAAAAAAAAAGAAAAAAAAGAAGTTTTGGGCTTTATACATGTTTAACACTTATATATCATCAATTATCACGCAGCAGATTTTGGGCCAAATTAAAATACAACATATACATGTCGAGTTATCGGCTATCACGATCATATTTTTGCTTTGAAGAACCAAAAAAAGAAGAAACCCATTACTCCAAATCGTTGTCAAATACTATTTTACCCAAAAGCCCAACTACTTCCAACGATGTGCCATGAGATGCAAAATCTCTTCTACACCAGTCATGTGTCAAAAATGTCATCCACTTTTGAAAAAAAAGCACACCAATACAATTTGATCACGGTCAAGGTCTAAAGTCTAAACAATTCGATGTGTTCAAAATCTTCGCTCCTGGTAAATACCCAGCTACACTACAAGTTGATTTTACTTGAACTTTTATAATTATCATTTATAGTCTTTAAGATAGATAAAGTTACAAATTATCATCCATAGTCTTACAGGATTCACCTTTTTCATTTTTTCAGTTATAAATTTCAGTAACGTTTATCCGTCCAGTAACCATTCTTAGTTAATAAAACATAATAAAAGAGTGTTTTGAAATAATTAGTAAATATAATTTTTATAATAAGTTACATATATCTAATATTTCGGCGTCCAATCAACTAATCCCCAGAGGTTCTCGTTAGAATGACTCTCTCGTAACATCATCTTCTTCTCAAACTTTCTTCACATGTCACACAAATGGTCAAAGTTGTTGCAGCCTCAAAACGAGTCAAAAGGGGAAAAGCTACTAGAGACTCCTGAAACATCACGGAAGCCCCTGCATGGGCCTGGCTGCCCATCAGAACCCAAAAGTCCAAAAAACGAACCCATATTTGGCCTTTGCCTCTTCGCTTTCTTTGCCAGTTGCCACCCATCCCCAACTCCCAAGTGGGACCCAATCCATCCGACACCTGTCAGTTATCTGACGTGTCAAGCTAGTCGACAAGCCACTTGTTTACGTGGAATCACACATCCCGAGGTCCCGCACACGCCAACCGACCCGTCACCACGCCGCCACGCGGCACTCATCTCCTCCCTGGCTCTCACCTCCCCCACACCTTCCTCTGTGAACCTAACCTATATATATATAAAAGGGCTCTGCCCCAAATTCTTATATATATACAATTGTTTCTAACCTTCTGCAATTCTTTCTTTAATCGCCGACAATGGAAAACTCGACCTTGACCGGTTTGTTGAAGAAGGTGGCGTCGGAGTTCCCGAACCGCCGCGCTATTTCCGTTTCCGGCAAATTCGACTTGACCCACGCCCGATTACATGAGCTCGTGGAGTACGCTGCCTCACAATTACTCGCCGCCGGCGTCGCCCCTCACGACAGCATCGCTCTCACCTTCCCCAACTCCATTGAGGTAACATCATCATTTCTTCACCTAATTAAAAAAAAATGGAGTCAAAATTTTGAGAATTGTTTTGATTTTTTGTGCAGTATGTGGTGATGTTCTTGGCCGTGATACGGTGCCGAGCCACCGCCGCGCCGCTGAACGCGGCGTACACGGCGGAGGAGTTCGAGTTTTATCTCTCCGACTCCGAGTCGAAGCTTCTGATTACTTCGGAGAAGCCGATTCAGTCCGCTGTGAGCGCCGCTACCAAGCTGAGCATACCTTACGTGACGGCGGCGTTGTCCGAGGGTGGCGGTAACGTTTGTCTGTCTTCCGCCACTGTGGGCGAGCCAAGTTGCGATTCAATTTCGAAATTCGTTAACGACCCGTCCGACGTGGCGCTCTTCCTCCACACGTCCGGGACCACCAGCCGGCCGAAGGGAGTTCCTCTGACGCAGCTCAATCTGGCCTCGTCGGTACGGAACATCCGATCAGTCTATAGACTCACGGAGTCGGACTCGACGGTGATCGTTCTGCCGTTGTTTCACGTGCACGGATTAATCGCGGGGTTGTTGAGTTCATTTACCGCCGGCGCCGCCGTGACGCTGCCGGCGGCGGGAAGATTCTCCGCCTCGACTTTCTGGGCCGACATGCTCAAATACAACGCCACGTGGTACACGGCGGTTCCCACCATCCACCAGATCATTCTCGACCGTCACGCCAACAAACCCGAACCGGCCTACCCGAAGCTGCGGTTTATCCGGAGCTGCAGCGCGTCGCTGGCACCATCGATTTTGGCGCGTCTGGAGGAGTCGTTCGGCGCGCCGGTTTTGGAGGCGTACGCGATGACGGAGGCGACCCATTTGATGTGTTCGAACCCGTTACCCGAAGACGGCGCGCACAAACCCGGGTCCGTCGGGAAACCCGTGGGCCAGGAGCTGGCCATTTTGAACGAAAACGGCGTCGTTCAGCCAAGTGACGTCAGTGGTGAGGTCTGCATTAGAGGACCAAATGTGACAAAAGGGTATAAGAACAACCCGGAAGCTAACAAAGCTGCCTTCACATTCGGGTGGTTCCACACCGGAGATGTAGGGTTTTTGGACTCCGACGGGTACTTACACCTTGTCGGTCGGATCAAGGAGCTCATTAACCGTGGAGGTAATCAATTTGCGCCGTAAACTTGGTCGAGCTTATAAAATGCGACTGTATATCATAACATTGTTTGGTACTATTTTCAGGAGAGAAGATATCACCTATTGAAGTTGACGCAGTGCTATTGTCACACCCCGAGATCTGTCAGGCGGTTTGTTTCGGAGTGCCTGATGATAAATATGGTGAAGAGGTATGTCGCAACTAACTAATCTGCTATAGCCTATAGCTTCGTGCTTTCGTGCCATCGTAGCCATCGTAACTCTGTTCTTATGTGCCCATGCTAATGCAATGTGTGTAACTTTGCAGATTAACTGTGCTATAATTCCAAGAGAAGGCTCGAGCATAGACGAGGCGGAAGTGATGCGCTTCTGCAAGAAGAACCTTGCAGCTTTCAAGGTGCCGAAGAAGGTGTTCATCACTGACTCTGTTCCGAAAACTGCAACGGGGAAGATCCAACGTCGCATTGTGGCAGAGCATTTCCTTGCTCAAATCTCCACTGCCAAAGTTCCCAAGTTTGGCGCTTGATTCCTAGTCGCATAATTTTGCTTCTATAGTCATAGACATCTCTCTAATGGTTTACATTAGGTTTCGGATTTCTTTTTTGGGTTGTATAAATTGTTGATTACAATTCAACACTTGGGATGGTCACCGACATCGCTACGATAATCCGAGGGGATCTTTTGTGACCTCACTGGTTGCGTATGCGAGTCTTATTGTTCTTGTTGGACCAAATTATTGAAGTGACGAGGAATATTGACAGAGGTTTCTTGCTCAATTTGTCTTTTGATTCTCTTTGGTAACAACAATTGGTTTTTGATGACGAAACACGAAAGCATTTAACAGTAACAAATTGGTGAAATGTACTTGGGTCATTGGCAGGTCGATCTCCATGTTCGAGTTTTCTAATGAAAAATAAGGACGAAAAAAAAATGAAAAATAAGGACATGTCTAATTCTGAAACCTTATTCATTTTGGGTGGGAGATCATGATACGCCAATGCCAAAGGGCTCACCACCAACTCAAGGGCCATTTGTCTTTTCGACTCTTTTGTTGTCTTTTCATTTCCTAACTTTTAATTATTTTTTCCACCAACCAAGTGAACTGACTGTATCATCCAACTCCGCCTTTTCTTATGTCATTGAAAGCTGTTGATGATCGAGCAAGCCAGAGGGAGAGGAAGTTATTCTAAGAATCAATAATTTGTTTTTTCTACTTTGTAAGTTATGAAAACGAAATAGCAAACACCGTAAAAATCATAGAACAGACTCAACAAACCTAATTTTTGTCGTTAAGAATCTTAATTTTGCACCATTACAAGATAAAAAGTCATTATTGTGACAACCTAATTTATTTACGGATACATTTCCGGCCACACAAGCGCGTAACCCGTGCCTTGTGGCTGTGGGTTAAGACTTGACATTTTGTTGAGTTTGTTCTCGGAAACGGCAGGATACATATTTATATATGCGTCGATACGTCCGGATATGTATGTGTGTAAATAAATTGGATGGTGGGCGTAATAGTGACTTTTAGTGTATTAGTGTCTTAGCTTCTGTTCTTCGCAAATCGCAGTGTCCTCTGAAAGTTGGGAAATTTTGGTCCTTTGGATGCTTGCACAATAACTGTAAGTTCTTGAAAGTTGAAACTCTCTCAAATCGTTCTCTTTGATCCTTTAGCTCACTCTTTTGCTCTTTTAACTGTCTGGAATGCATGCATAGTTCATTGAACTATTTACTGCTTGGAAATAAATTGAAATTAAAGCTTGAGATAGAGGTTGAATTACACAGTCTTGAATACCTATTTGGCCAATGAGGTCGGGTTCACTCATCTGGTCCTGTTTAAGAAATGGGTGTAATTCAGTTTAGTTCATTTGTGTATAGAGTCGATGATTTGAAGTGTACTAGGGAATCTATCACAACTTTTTGAGCTTTTCTTCAGTATCTAGTATCTAGTTAATATCTAGTATACTAACCTACAATTTGGAACTACAGTTCTGATAGGTATCCCAAAATGTTCTGCTTTTGCTTGTAGAAGTTGGGATTTAGAATTGTGTTGAATACATTGTCAGGTTGTCTAACTTGTTGCTAAAAGTTCTCTCTCATTTGTGTTTCAGAATCAAGATAAGCTTAGATGGAAGCAGAGAGTCAAGTGAGGGAAGTGAAATATGCTGCTGATATTTCGTCTATTAAAGAAGCTCAAGCACGCATCAAGCCATTCATACATGAAACTCCAGTCCTGTCCTCTGAAACTTTGAATCTTATTGCAGGAAGACAGCTGTTTTTCAAATGTGAATGTTTCCAAAAGGGGTGAGAAGCTTTTAGTAGTTCATGATGTTTGTGTGTGCATATCTTTCAAGTAGCTTTGGTCTTTGTATGATAATAAGACTTGTTATTATGTGGTTATGCAGTGGCGCTTTCAAATTTAGAGGCGCTTGCAATGCTGTGTTTTCACTTGATGATGATCAGGCTGCTAAAGGGGTTGTGACACACAGCAGGTTCGCTTTTGGCTCGTTTTTTTGGATGGTCATTTTCTTTGATTAGCTTATATTTATCACCTGATGTTGTCCTGGCTCCAAATTTAGTGGTAACCATGCTGCAGCATTGTCTTTGGCTGCAAAACTACGGGGTATTCCTGCATATATAGTTATACCGAAAAATGCCCCAAAATGCAAAGTTGAGAATGTCATGCGTTACGGTGGTCAGGTAATCTGGAGTGAACCAACAATGCAGTCAAGGGAAAGTACTGCAGCCAAGGTACTGCAAGAAACTGGCGCAGTTCTTCTACATCCCTACAATGATGAGCGGATAATAAGGTACAAGAGTGACTTTTAGTAAGTACACCAAAACTGCCGATGTGCCCAGACTTAGCAATTGTTTCCTAAACTAGTTCCTAATGTTCAAGTAACTCACTTACAGTAACGAAGTAAGTACCTATCTCTTGTAGTTGAATGCACTAGACATTGTTATAGTTCCTACTAAAACTATGGGGCAGAGCACCACATGCTAACATAGTTCCTACTAAAACTATGTGGCAGAGTACCACATGCTAACATACCTAAATTGTTCTTGCAGTGGCCAGGGTACCATTTCGTTGGAGCTACTGGAGCAACAAGTTCCACAGTTAGACACTATAATCGTTCCCATAAGTGGTTAGTTTACTAACATTTAAGAATTTATTGTTCCTGCATATTATTTTCTGATGATTTCTGAACTTGTAACTTTGTTTTCTAATGTTAAATACACGTGTAGGAGGTGGCTTGATATCAGGTGTGGCTTTGGCTGCCAAGTATATCAATCCTGCCATTCGAGTTTTAGCTGCTGAACCAAAAGGAGCTAACGATGCAGCTCAATCTAAAGAAGCTGGAAGGATAATAACATTGCCTGAGACCAACACTGTAGCAGATGGGCTTCGAGCTTTTCTGGGAGATCTAACCTGGTAAAGGAAAATCTGATTTAGTTCAAATGTTCATTAGAAATATCTTCAGCTTGTTAATTATTAAATTCCTGCATTTCCAAGTTCTGTTACACATGTCTTGCATTTCCATTACGTTAACTCAGTCTTATCTTTCTACTGGACAGGCCAGTAGTAAGAGATCTTGTCGACGGCGTAATAACTGTAGAGGACAAGGAGATAATAAACGCAATGAAACTCTGTTATGAGATTCTGAAGGTTGCAGTAGAACCTAGCGGAGCAATAGGCCTCGCAGCTGTTTTATCTGATAGTTTCAAGAACAATACTGCTTGGAAGGATTGCACCAATATAGGAATTGTTCTTTCTGGAGGTAATGTGGATCTAGGCATCCTATGGGATTCATACACTAAATAACTTGCTATTTTCTTTTGGAATTCTCTTCCCCTGAATACTAATACTTTCTTCTAGTATTATGTATACTATGTATTATGTATGCTAGTTCTCTTTTCGACTTAACTTTAACTCATTATTTGTTTAGACCTGGAAAAAGAAAGTCTCAGAAATTAAGGCTACCTTTTGCTTGCCTTCACAGTTTGGAGTAAAACCCTTATACAATGCATATTTTGCTAAGGTTCAAAAGAAATTACATCCATGATTTTGGGCCAAGCTTATCTTATTGCGCTTTGTGGGGTTTGCTTGGGCCTGATCGATTCTGGAGACACCAAAACAAAGAACATCACATATATGATATCATTCTGGACTTGAAGAAATTCAATACAATTCTGAGACTTTCTGACAAGCCAATCTTGCACACCAGCACATAGCTTGTAAGATTTGCTTGTTGGTTCATGAAAATGCTTACAATTTTGGCAATTTTACTTCTGCTTCATGACCTAGATCAATCCTATATCTCATTCAGGCTGTTATTTTATGCTTCAATGTACAGTAGTACTATATAGCTCAGAAACTGTAATCTACCACACTCATTCTATGTTAAGGTTTTCAAGTTGATGTGCCTTGGCTCCGCAACTGAACCGCAACAAAATAAATGAGTAGCTAACTCCATTTATGCATTAAACATTTGGGACCATTGAGACGTGACTGGGTTCTGCACTGGTCCAAAGCATAAATGAATCCAAGGTGACTGAGGATGATAGGCCTCTGCTAATTCTGCAAGTCATTGACTCATTGGTCTTGTCTTGTATGTGACAAGGACTTTGAAACCTAACATTCAGATTTTATGGTCAAGCTCAAGCATCTTGTATATATGCAAAGTCATATAATTATGGGGAAATTCTATGGTACATACCCGTATGTGATACCTATATTTACAAATGTGACAACATATTTGTAGTTAAAGTGGTAATGTTGAGGTCATATTGTTTGTAATCTTGTTCTAATAATTGTAATTACAAAATATACAATCATTTTACAACTTTTTTAACAAATTATTCTCATAGTTGTAATTTTGTTTAACTTCATGTAAATAGTGTAAATAAATTTAGTAAATTTTTTCTCAATGTTGTAATTTGATTTATAACATTGTAATTTTTATTCAAGTACATGTAAAATAAAAGTAGAATATATATTTCAGTACCATAGCTTGTCTCATAATTATGTATGTATAAGGGTTCGTTGGTTGAACTTAGTTCTTTCCTCCTGCGGGAATGTTTTCACCACTTACACCAGAGCCTTTCAAAATTAATATTGGTAACTCAGTAGCGTTCACATGACCATGATTTCTTTAGTCATTAGGTGATCATGTGAACACCACTCACTAGTAACTTATTGGTTAGGCAATCATGTCTGAGAAGATAAATGGTTTAGAGGTGTCGTCTTCCTGTTCAGATCAGATAGTGAGAGATCGTCTTTTAATTTGAGACTGTCTCCATATATGTTTGCCATTTCGTCTTGAATTGATTCCAGACAATGATAGCCAAGGGACACAACTATTGCTGCCCCAGGCATGCACGTACCTTACAAGAACCACATGCATCACTCAAAAGGAGTAGTAGTCTTTCTTATTTGAATTTCTTAACATAAAAGGGAACATCATTAATTAGGTCCAGAAAAGCTCTGGCTTAAACGTTAACTCCTTTGCTAATTGAAAATCGAACTGAGGCCTAATTGTTATGCAGCAGGCATTACTTGGAAGAAACTTAAATTTAAACCTTCCAGTTGTATTTGTACGCTAGCTATAAGGCTCTGTCTGTCAAATCAAGGAGCTCTTGCTTCTGTTTAACCAAACTTTGAAACTGCTTCTATACGCTCTTATATCCACTTTGATGCAGACAGATTATCTGATATCATACCAGTAAGCCAAATTTTTTAACCTGATCTGCATTGTAGTCATTGTTCTCCACCTAAATATCTAACAGTTTATCCGTGGATTCCTAATAAGTAAAAGCACATTTCACTACTAATTTGTGGAATAATCATGGTTTTGTGAAGTTTTTAGAAAACTGCCAAAGGTTTCTAGTACACCAGTAAGGCTCTAATTTTTTCAGGATTAACCTCTTATCTTTATAGACACTTGTTGCGTAAATTTTAAACAAACATAATCACTATGTTCTAAAAGTGTGAATTGATCAAGAATGAGTGAATAATTTACATCAAACTAAAACGTAGTACTAAATACTGGTCGGATTCATATGCTGTTCTTCACTTCTTTGCGCGTTCGCAGATGATAAGTTGGATGATTTTACTTTCTAATTAATTAAGCTTTAGCACTTGAAATATGGAAGAAAGCAAAAAAGGAACTAAAAAGAAAAAGAGGATGTGATGTGTATATAACTATAAACTATAGCTGTGCTGAGGGAACCAAATACAAAGGAAAACCCTCTCAGAAGAAATTCTAGCTCTATTACTTCATGAAAAGCAGAAGAAAAACCTTAGTTCGATCTGGAGGAAGACCCCTACCTTGTCTTATGCTCTTATACTGTTATCCTCCTTTTGAAGTAGGAATATGTTATTTACATTACTGATAATGATAGCCTACCAGCCATGCAGATCAAGTTCCACCCATGAAAGAAAATGGGAGAATTTTGATGACTCCTCCAGTTTGATTTGATTAAAAGAAAATTAAAACCTTAGAATAGCTCAACTGGGTTTGTCCACTTATGAATTCTGATGATTATTAGCAGTCTTAATTCAAAATCATGAGGCAGGCTCCCTCATCCTGCAAGCCTTAAATTATGCTAAACAACTTTAGGAGCTTCTTGCTTGGAAGCATTGTCAATGAGGACACTTCATGCTTAAACAATCCTCATTGCTTGTGTCACATCCAAATTAGACAAAGAAGATGACTCTCCTGCCAAAACATAAAAAAGCCAAATTCACTACCAAGGAAAAATATAATATTTGATTATAAATTAAGCTGCAGACTAATGGAATATATATAAAAAAAAATTGGTCCACATTTATAACAACTTGCCTTTTAATCATGCAAAAGCTAAAAGACAGATCATGGTATACAATATTAGCAAAATTGAGCAGATGCATGCAAATCCTTTATTAGGTGTTTTGTCTATTCTTTATAGTTTGAGGAAACAAAATCTAAGGGAAAGAGAAGGGAAACTGCATTGTGGTAGTGCATGGTGGTTGTAATATCAAAATTCCATTGAACATTTTAGGAGGAATATCACATGGTTTGAGTAATTGAGTTGGTTTATGGAGAACAACTGGACATTGTGGAAACATGAGAAGAGAATTTCAGTCTCTTTGAGACTTTTTCTCAATTAACTGATTGAAAATTAAGAAGAATGCAAAGGATGCCTTATGGGAATGACTTTTTATAAGAGGTGCTTTGATAATGAATGAGACCCATACACATAAAAGTTCCCTTGTAAAGAAGGAGAAGAGCAAGACTTAAAGCCATTAATCTAAACTGAAGGTTTCTACAACCAACAACTATGGCGAGTCCTTAGCTGTTAAGAGTTGAGATGTTAAGAAAACTTGCTCAGGGCATTAGAGAAGCTAGCATGATGAGTTTAAGCTTTGAATTGACTTCCTCCTCCATGTTACCAAGAAAATATTGGGGTTTAACTCGACAAGATTTGAAACTGAGTATGAAGATTCCACATTTAAGTCTTTTACGTACCAACTTGATTACGTACTAACTCGAGTACCAACTTGACTACGTACTAACTCGACTACGTACCTATGATGGTTTGTTGAAACGTATTACGCCGGTAGGAATATCAATCAATAAACATCGTAACTCTCTGCAACATAATCTATTCCTCACAGAGATTAGAGGCCTCATTGACGCTTCACCCACCTTTTGATGCTAATAAATAAAGCACAGCAAGAGGCCGAGAATCTTATATCAGAAGGCCAAAACATAACAACATAAGCATACGACATATATTGATATCCAAAGTTACCTTGACCAAATTCATTGAGGAAGGATTCTAAATTTACAGATTGTCCTAAAAATAATATCATATATCATATATAGGGAGCCATTTTAGTGAAGACTATTAAGTTGAGGACTTTTTGGTTTATGGTTTAAAAAACCTATTTTTCGATCACATTTTAATATCTCATCTGTTCAGTTTTTAGGTTCATATGAGTAGATCATTTCTACAAATTTTGAGCCAAATTGGTGTTTGTTAAGATAACAAACTAGATCAAATTAATGGACGAACTAAATTTGTTAAGGTATATCCATCGTATATATACCTTCTAAATTTGTCAAATATGAACCGTTCAAGTTTATAATTGATAAATCACACTTATGAATACTTTAACAATTTTCAATATAACTGAAAATTTAGAGAAATGATCTACTCATAAATACCCATAAGCTGAACGGTTAAAATGCGGATATAAGATCGAAAGGTTGGATAAGCCGAAAAATCCTCAACAAGTCCTCAACTTAAGGGTCTTCATTAGAAGATTTCCATCGTATATATACCTTAATAGCATATCAAAGAGGGGATTTTAAAGTCCGTAGGACCCATATCCATTGGATGCTAATGCTTGTTAGTGTCAAGTGTAACTTACCTTAAACGCAAAACAATAGTACAAATATGTTTGATAAAAATCAGGGAACCACTTAGATGTTCAAATCCATAAAGATCGCAAGTATACTGAACCCAAAAGTACTTGCGAACAAATATCACGTAGCTATCTTTTTTTTTGGGGACCTAAATTAGTATATCAATCCGTGAATTCAGCTCGTAAAAAACAAGATCTTTGCTTTGCTAAACATACCTTTTCGATGAATTACACTTATCTATCATTTTGGAAGAGTAGCGTCTTTGATTAAGAAAACAAAAATACCTCACTTTTAGTAACAGATTCTGTTTCTCGCGATATTTTGACGAGAAGATGCTAATAGTGCTGTGCGTGGGTTAATAATGAAGTGGGGGAAATGGGAGCTGAGAATACGGCATGCACATGATTACTGGCGAAAATACCGGGGTGTTAGGTGCTTGTTAAGTTAAGCAAATTACTATAATTAACCAATATTTGCACCCCACAAGCCATTAAACCAACTCATTATGAAGACCATCATTTCCACTTTCGTTACACATTTTAATTCAAAAGCAAAGTGTATCTGGTGAAATATGTGGGAAAACATAAGAGTAAGGAATCATCATGTTAAACACAACATTGAAAAAATATCAGTTACACAAAAAAAAATCTTTTCGATCATACTACAAATCAGTGAAAATTTATTACTAATTGTTCATCTGTACTATCCTTTTTACCCGTGCAAATATTTGCGCGGAATCACAAATTCACAATCACTGGTATGCATCCCATTACCCACTGTTCTCTACATGGTTATCTATTTATTTTACTATTTTGTTTTTTAATTTGGCTTCTTACTAAATAACCTTTATTTTTGATAACTTTCAATTAACTTATTAAGAATAAAATTGGTGAAACACAATTTGATGAATTTCTGTTTGTTTTACAAAAATAACCCTCTTTGTTATCTTTTATTCTGGTAAACTTTATACTGTGAGGGACAGTTTAGAGACTTCATAAAATTGATGAAGTCTTTGACACAAAAAATGCCCGATTTTCTAATATAGTAGAGATAGTAGAGATATCAAGTCATTCATATAGTACACACTGTGTACGTAAGATTCAATATTTCTACAATTATTTATCTATACACTATATCAAATGATTAACAACTTTAATAAAATAGTCCTCTAATCCGGTTCGTCCAATCCCAACACACCCTATATTCTAAACCATCGATCCCACCTTCTTCCAAAACCAAATTCTCACATCTCGTACCACCAATATGTCGCACCCACGTTTTTTTCAGTCGGCACCATCAACTTTAAGTAAAAAAACCCAGTAGCATCCATTAATAACGATCCAAGAAAACTCTACACGACACCAAAACCCCACTACTAATCAAACCCTTTTTCTTTTTTCTTTTTTAATGGAACCGCCATTTTAAATGAACCCAAAAAAAAAAAATGATGATTCCTATTTCCTACTACTACTCTGCCTCTCTGTTTTTTTTTGTTTATCCAAATTCTCTTGCTTTTTTGTCTAACCTCTCTTTGAATCCAAGTCTTCCCCAATTTTGCTCTCACACTGATTTTGGGTTGGTGCCAAACCCTTTGCATTTAGTGACCCAAGTTTTGATTTTCAAGGATTTCAGACCCTTCTGGTTTCTGGGTAGCATTTCTTTTTCTACTTTGGTTTAGTGTAACTGTAACCGAATCCCACATTGTAGATTTTACAGTATTAATTACTGGGATCTTGAACTTGGGGGAGTACTAGTACTAGTCTTTATTCTCTTCATAAAGATTGAAGCTTCATAAAGATTGGAGCTTTATAAAGACCAGAGCTTTAAGCCAACTGGGTTTTCTTTTGCTTTTTCTGCTTTGGTTTCCTTGTTTGGTTTTATTGGGTTTTGCTTTTCTTGAATGAGTTCTTCTGGGTCTTGGTTGTGAAAGTTTGAGAGGAAAAATGAGAGCATTTGCCTCGTTACAGCTGCTGGGTTTGGTTTTTGGGGCTGTCTTTCTGGGTTGTGATTCGTTTCCATCAAAGGAAGGTATGTGTTTTTTGTTGACTCAGATCTTGGTTTATGTGTGTCACTGTTCTGCTGCATAAGTATTTGTGGTTAAAGAGAAGTCTCAGATTTGAGACAAGAATTTAGTGTTACTTAGTTGAGAATAGAGGTTCATAAAATTTGGATAGGATTGAATGTGGTTAGCAGAGTGAGTGTGGTTCAAGTAATGTGACTCTGATTAAGGTGCTTAAAATCACTGTAGAAGTACTGTTTCTGGTTCTGGTTGAGTGTTGGAATCTGGTGTTCTACAAATTGGAAAGAAAAGATAGAGATGGAGTTTGTTTATTTGTTATGGTCCGCGTTTGTTGTTTGAGATGATTTTCTGACTGAGAAATGGATTTTCCGCAGTTTGGGCTCTTACAAATTTTAAGGAAGCTATATATGAAGACCCACATATGGTATTGTCGGATTGGAATTCCTTGGATTCGGATCCTTGTGCCTGGTCCGGCATTACATGCTCTATGACTCGAGATTATGTTATAAAGATGTAAGATAATGATTTCGTCTGTCTTAGTGCTGAATTATAGTGAATGGTTTTTGCAGTTAGATCCCTTTGATGTTTCAAATTCAGAATGAATGGTATACACTGCTAAAGTTGCTCTGCCGCTTTGTTTTGGTTTTTCCCTTTTTGCAGTAACATTTCCGGTTCATCTATAAGGGGGTTTCTCGTACCAGACTTGGGTGAACTCACCCTCTTGCAAGAACTGTATGTTTCCAATCTAAAATGCCGTACTGAAATCCATGTTGTTGCTTGTATATTTTGATGATTGAAGCTTGATTAAGCTGTCTTGCCTGTTTTATAGAACTTTGCATGGGAACAGGCTGCTTGGAATATTACCTAAGGAACTGGGTTTATTAAAATACCTGACCATCTTGGATTTGGGGTCAAATGAACTCACTGGTCCAATTCCACCGGAGCTCGGGAACTTGACCAACGTTGTGAAAATGTACTAGACATTAATATTCATGTTTAAAGGATGTTTTCAATTTAGGTTGTTTTGGAATTTTCTTACAGTGAATTTACTTATTTATATGCAGAAATCTCCAGTCAAATGGGTTGTCTGGTAAGCTACCTCCTGAACTTGGCAATTTGGGATACCTACAGGAACTTTATTTGGATAGGAATAAGCTTCAAGGAACTGTTCCTGCCGGTGGCAATAAAGGACTCACATCTAATACTTCTAAACTACATGGGATGTAAGTGGCAGAATGTTTGTAATACCTGCATTTAAATTTTAATAGGTGTTTTCCACTTTTTCTTTTCTTCTATTTTTAAATTATTGCCACTATGAAATCAGCTTAGCTATTCAATTTTTATGTTATTTTAAAATTCATAAATTGTTGTCATCATACGTCCGTGTCCATGCAACCCTCTACATTTTTGGATAATTAGGCAATTAGTATTTCCTTTTTGGGATGATTTAGTATATTCTTGTTGCTAAAAAAGAGGATGTAGGAAATAGGGGTTTGATCTGAGGAAAAGTAAGAGGGAGATGAAAGTTCATGTTCCAGCAAAATTTTTAGTAGGAATTCATTGAATTGAGTTCGAGGTCAGACCTATATTTAAAGGTTTTGTTTCTTAAATTGTTTTTCTTAGGATCTTTTTATTTTCTGCTTCAGGTATGCCTCAAACGTGACGGGCCTTTGCCGCTCATCTCAGTTAAGAGTAGCAGATTTCTCATACAACTTCTTTGTGGGTAGCATACCTACATGTTTGGAGTATCTTCCCAGGTACTGACCTAACCAAGGGTAACAATCAAGTTCTGTTCTGTATAGGTTCTATTGTATCAGGTTTATGGAGTATTTCTGTCAAATGATTTGGGAAACTTGACAATTTTTTTGGTGGTGTTCTTGTCTACACGCCTTGAGTAAACAAAATGCTGAAACCTCTTATCCCTATACCCAATTTATCATCCACACTTCCCCATAATCTTTATATTCCTCTTGGTGCTAACAAAGTCAAGAACGAATGTTCTAATTCTTCTAGGATTCCACAGTACCAGATCATAAAATGATGATAAGGGTTAGAAGATTGTTACTGTATAGTTAGACAAGTTAGTC
Organism: Fragaria vesca subsp. vesca; assembly: GCF_000184155.1. Taxonomy (NCBI): domain Eukaryota; kingdom Viridiplantae; phylum Streptophyta; class Magnoliopsida; order Rosales; family Rosaceae; genus Fragaria; species Fragaria vesca. Next base: position 1,248,260 of record NC_020495.1, on the reverse strand, counting down.
TAATATGCTAATGTCATGTTGTTTTGAAAAATACTTAACTTCATGCATTTGTCAGCCTTTATTTAACTTTTATTCCATGCAGGTCAAGCTTTCAAGGAAATTGCCTCCAGAAACAAGAGCCGAAACAGCGTGCTGCAGATATGTGTGGTATGTTTGACATGATTATATGATATTATACTTGCATTATTCCTGCTTTATTTAAAAAGAAAAAAGAAAGAAAAAAAACTGGAAGTGAACACAAACTTCTTAACAAGGTTAAAAGTGTGAGCAAGGGTTGTATGTTCTTTTCTGAACGAGCCTGAGCATCCTCATATTTAATCATTGTAATCTGGTGATTTTGAAGTAGCTTATTTGAATATGTAGTTTAAAAGTTCTGTCATCTCAGTGGGTAACTGATATTTTATATTCACTTCTGATTTATATCACTTAGTGACCTTTACTATTATTTGTGCTATGTAGTTGGTGCTCCACCTTCAAAAGGCCATCCTGCAGTTAACCCAAAGCACAAACCTACTAAAAATGTCCCTAAACATTCAGATACGTCAAAACCAGCCTGGCTATTGGCTTTGGAAGTAGTGACAGGAACCATGGTGTGCTCTCTTGTTCTAGTTGCTGTTGTCACTGGGCTTCAGAAATGCAATAGCAAATCTTCTATAATAATTCCTTGGAAGAAATCAGGAAGTGTAAAGGACCACCATACTACAGTCTACATAGGTTTGTTTCTTACCGCATTTGCAGCTCTATTGAAGCTTTCAAAACTGTATGGAAAATCAACAGTGATTAATTTGGTTGTCAATTCTTTATAGATTCCGAGATGTTGAAAGATGTTGCTAGATTCAACAGACAGGAGCTTGAAGTAGCTTGTGAAGACTTCAGCAATATTATTGGCTCTTCACCTGATAGTTTGGTTTACAAGGGCAACATGAAAGGTGGGCCAGAGATTGCTGTGATATCCCTTTGCATTAAGGAAGAGCATTGGACAGGCTATCTTGAGCTCTATTTTCAGAGAGAGGTGATAGATTTGTCAAGGTTGACTCACGAGAATACAGGGAAGTTGCTAGGTTATTGTAGTGAGAGCACCCCATTTACAAGGATGCTGGTTTTTGAATATGCTTCAAATGGGACACTGTATGAGCACCTCCATTGTAAGTGAAGTTATTTCTTTTAACCTCTGTTGATCGCTAAAGAAGGTCTTGTGAGCTCTAATGATAATTATTTTTCTGCAGATGGAGAAGGATGCCAGTTAAGTTGGACTAGGCGCATGAAAATTGTAATAGGTATTGCTCGGGGGCTGAAGTATCTCCACATGGAACTTGAGCCACCATTTACAATATCAGAGTTAAATTCTAGTGCTGTATATCTTACAGATGATTTTTTGCCCAAGGTATGGAATCTTCTCAATCTTCCGAATTCATATTTTTGTTTTCAAGTTTAGAGTTGATTCACATACTTGAATGAGAAGACAGGACGCTGGCTCTAATAACATTATGCTTGGTTTGAACTGTAGCTGGTTGATTTTGAAAGTTGGAAGACAATCATTGCACGGGCAGAACAAAATTCAGGCTCTATTGGCAGCCAGGGTTCTATCTGTGTTATTCCAAATTCTATGGAAGCACGCCACCTGGATATTCAAGGCAATGTTTATGCTTTTGGGGTACTTCTACTGGAAATAATTAGTGGGAGGCCTCCATACTGCAAGGACAAGGGGTGCTTGGTAGACTGGGTAAGTTTCTTAGATTTGAATGTTTATGAAATTTGCTTCCGATGTAAAAATGTAATTTGCGTTAGATGTGCGCAAAAGACTAATGTTTCTCTTTTCTGCAGGCCAAAGATTATCTTGAGCTGCCAGACGTGATGTCTCATGTGGTGGATCCTGAATTGAAGCATTTCAGTTGTGATGACCTCAAGGTTCTATGTGATGTGGTAAATCTCTGTATCCATCCAGAACCCTCCAAGCGACCATCGATGCAGGAAGTATGCACCATGTTGGAGAGCAAAATTGACACATCGGTGTCGCTTGAGCTTAAAGCATCTTCTCTGGCATGGGCTGAGCTTGCACTTTCATCCTAAAATGAGTTAATTAACACACTGTAAAGAAGAAATATACAACTGCTATAGTCTTTTTCTCCCTTGACTTTGTCCTTGTAAATGGTAGTAATTGGAGAGGGAACTTGAGGAATCATGCATGACAAAATCTCTTTGTATACGATTTGTTACAGTCAACTAAGTTGCTAATCAAGTTTGTTCCATGAATTTTCTCATTCTGCATGTGATATCAAGTTTGTTTGTTCCTTTGATTTTCATCCTACAAGGTATACAATTCGAAATCATTCACTCCCACAACTCAGCAGAATGAGAAACTATACTAATCGTATTCATCCTCCATTGAGAACAAAGCATTGCACAGAAACTGATTGGGACAAAACATAAATATATTCTAATAAAGTCATTAACATGAAATGGAAGCAAGCAAATAAACCTAATCCAACCAATCTCAAGACAGCAGCCACACACTAGCATGAAATGCCAGCTCTGTTGGCAGCCAATTTGGTTTGAGAGCTCAATCCGTTTGTTTAATTTCAAAAAATGCATAAATTTTTCAAAAAAGGGATTTGAGGTTACAGATTGAAGAGTACACACATAATCATAGTTACATTCACAGATTCACTTGGCTGATTTGGAATTTATAAACTTCAAAAAAAAAACCAAGTGATAATAACGGCTATAAGAAAGTTGGCCCCCAAAGAAAACAGTGAGGGAAAGCATGATAAAGATTGGAACTAAGGAGAAAAAGGGTGGCTACGCTTAGCAGGCTCGCCCTTTCACTATGTCCAAGCTCATCTCACTTGGATCTGTTGCTTGCAACTCGAATGAAATGCCGTCCAATTCTCTTTTGAATCTGTCCTTTGAACTTGCATACACCATCTTCATCCTCACCTTTGATGGATCCGGTGACCTGACACATTAAAACATGTACACATAGCTATTTAGAGTTCAACTGAAGAGAAGAAGATGGAGAAGATGGAAACGAAACATAAACATTACTCGAAATTCCACAAAACTTCTTTTGTGCCAAATTATTAACCAACTGCATAGTGCGTGAATGTGAGCTATTATCCGTATTCTAACAACATAACATAACATGTTCGATATCTATTATGTACTATGATACACGATTGAAAAATTGCTACATGCATGCATATTATTTACCATGCGATGAAGAAAATCTTGCTTTTCTGGCAGTTCTCTTCGGTAATGAAATCGAAATCGTAGACAGCATAACGACACTCATCAGGTGGAAAACTGGAGGTGAAATCATCGTAACTGTCATTAGGTTCCCCGAGCTTATCAACCACAATTTGCTGTTGCTCAATCTTGAACAAAATGAAACGATAGCTCCTCTTTGCCTTTAGCTCCAAGAACCTCAGCTTGCAGTCATCGTGCACAGCCATTCCAGAAGCTGCATTGGCCTGTCCCCCAATACCACATGACACACGTTACATTAATCATTTGGATTCTCATTGATTGATCGTCAAACATTCACAGATTCACTATTCACTTTAAACCACGATAGCTTGATAACATAACATAACATGTCGGATTATCTAATGTAACTATGGTTAGATCAATATAGGCGAGATTTTCTACCATAAATGTAATAAAAGACGTGACAACACGTAAATGATAAGTCATTGCACTATGGATCAAATTAAGAAAGAAACAAATTGGAGTGTCGACAGGAAAAAGAAAGAAGAACAGCACAAAGCATCCAATTCATCATCATACACAATGCAGGCATACCATTTTGTCTCCAATGAAAAAGGGCTTCTGAAATGTGAAAAAAATAGAGTAAGGCTAAGAATTGGCCGGGGCCTAAGAGAATGAAAGTGGGGGCAAGAAGAACAAAGAGAAGCTATAGGAGTTGAAAAAGAAAAGGAAAACAGATCCTTCTTTTTTGGAGCTACGAGAGGTCGAGAACTGTGTAGTTGGAGAGAAGGCTATGATAACGAAGGAAGGAGAGAATTTTCTTTCTCAGCCAACTATCTCCACAATTCACTTTGATGCTTTCACGTGGTACGTTGCTTCATATAATCCGATTAAACTTAAGACTAGGTCAGTTTTGATTGTGAACTAACAATAAAACGCTTGCATATTTGTTATATTCACCAATAACACGTATGACATTGTATCTAATAATAGGACGATCAAACATACACTATACTTGCGGTTCTAGTTTTGCATTACACATTTGGATGAGAACATATTTACTTATTCCCATCCCATATACATCCCACAAAGATATATAACATTATTACTACGTTACATGCTTACATAAAGCTCAAAGTTTGCCAACAAGAGTAAAAGCCTTCACCGTGACGGATCTAACCAGATCAGGACCACCCCAAACTTGTTTCAACTCTTCAATCACCTCTTCAGGCAACAAATCCACACCCTGGTCTTTAGCCGTAGTGACTGCAGAGCAAGACCTCATAAACCTCACAAGCCCCTGAAATGATTGCTCCCTTTTTATGTCAAGTTCCATAGGCTCTCCTTCACGACCTAAACCAACACTCTCAAATGGAAATGGAAGTGTCCTGTAACCCTCCCACAAGTAGCTTGTTTTCGGGTCATAATATGGTAACATCTTTTTGTGTAAAGGCTTCATCAAAAGATCGAAATCGAGGCTTACAACCGTGTTGTTGTAGCCCCAAACTGCGATGACGCCTCCGGCTTTGCGCAGAAGGCGTCTGACAAGGGAATAGAATTGGGGGAGATCAAACCAATGAATGGCTTCCGCCACTGTAATCAAGTCCACTGAATTTTCATGACCACCGGCTATTAAGTTGATCATTTCATCCTCTGAGATTGATGTTGGAGTATGAATGTATCGAACTCGAGGGTGTTGCATGGCATGCTTCAATTGTTCTTCACTGATGTCGCTTCCCACTACTTGCTGGTAATGCTCTGAAAGCTGTAAATACAAACGTAAGAATCAATGAATGTACTGTAAATGATAATAAGAAAAATGGAAGAACTATAGCTGATCAGATGATAAACGTACACTACAAGCAGCTTGGCCATTGCCGGTTCCAACATCCCAGGCTAAAGAATGTTTGGGGGTGAGAGCAGCCAGTTTCATATACCATTCCTTAGGATATGTTGGGCGAGCTTCCAGGTACACCTCTGCCTGCTTGTCGAATAGACCTGCCATTCTTCCTCCTTCCAAGTAACTAGAAATGTTGAGGAAAGAAACACACATCATGAAAAGTTAGCAACATGACAACTCACAGTAGTGATGAATGTGTAAAGAAAAAATAGCAGCTTAAATCAGAGAAGTACCTAATGGAGTAGGGAGATCAGAAGAGAGATCCAAAGCAAAGTATTGGCAAAAAAGTTGGAAGGTAGGGAGGCTATTAGTACTGTTCACTTGTTCACAGAGGAAGCCAATTACAATTTGATTTCGTGGACGCGTTAGTCAATTCAAAAGCTGATTACTTATGGTTAGTCCAAGCAAACTAGTCAAGAATAGATTATGTAAAAGTCAGGACTGTTAAATAAAAGAAGCCAGGTACAATTAGAGCATCTTCAGTCGCGTATCTACGTATACATGTGTGAATGATGAAGATTAGATGACAATACAGATACATAGTGGTTTCCATGAGAACGAATTATACAAAAGAAAATAAAAAAGAGAGTTCAAAACACAAGTCACAATAAACTTGAGAGAATGAATTATACTAAAAATCTTCATGAGATAACTCCAATGAATAACAGTTAAAAACAGAAACAGAAGAGTTTAGTTTCTGATACAAGTGCACATATCATGATCTATTCCCAGAAAGAGGATCTATGTGAACTATTGTCAAATAAATTCAATTTCCCAGAGTCAGACCTGTGGCGATCCCGGCGGCCGCCGTCGCCGTCAATTTCAACGAGAAGGTCTCAGGTAAGCCTTGAAATTTGCTTGCTTTGTGATTCTGGTGAATGCCTCAATGACTCTGGCTAGTCTTTATAATGAGTCAAAGAAGGAATTTCTGATGAGACATTGTGCTGCGGAAAACAATGTTATTTCATCTTCTATATTAGGAATATAAAAAGAAAGCATCTTTATTCATGACGGCTCAGACTTTGGAGAATTGTCTTACTGCAGCACTCTGTAAACTATGAGAGTTATTACTCCAGAGTAATTGAAAGGTAAATACAATCAAAGGGGAAAGATATTTTCATCCATGCCTAGCCGAAATGGCAAGGCAAACTGTAACAAGCATGTAAGGCAAAATGAGATGTGTGCAGGTAACATGGGTTCTCGGACCAGTACTACATAGGTGATGACGAAAGGATTAACTTGATCATGTGCTTTACATTGAATTGACATTGCTAAGCAATAGTTATCTATATATGTGCTCAGTGTAATTGTAAAAGTTGATGTTACTGCTGCTTATTATGGATACTCTCCCAGTACTTGTCCTCCCACATCTCTACTTGTTTGATTAAATTGATGTTATTCCTATAAAGGTTTCCAAGATCCTGGGGTTCATAAGGAGGCGGCACAATGCAGGGGCTGGTCATAGATGGACTCTTCATCAACGACTCGGTCATGAACTTTTTTTGTGACTCATCTGCAGGGCAAGCGAGAGTCTCTGCACACAAATGTGTAGCTCCTTCAGGTATTCTTGGCTCAAACTTGGATAGTTTGGCATATTCACTTAGTAGATGAAACATGTAATCATACACATAGTCCATCTTCAGTTCTTGCTGAATGAAGTTGCTTGCTGCTTTCCCAATTGCTTGTGCCTGTGTGCGAAATTCTATTAGTATTATAATTTTTTGAAACCCTTTTGCTGAATGAAATTTGTCTTTTTGGGAGTGTACAAAGAAACATTTTGAATCATTTCACCATAAAATTTCATCTAGCTCCTACTTGAAAGACAACAGATTTAGACAAAAAAAAACTGACATTATGGAGATGAAAGGGAATTGGGAGAAAACTATAATGGGGACAAATAGTTCACTGAGTGAGAATGACCACTCGTAAGGGGGATTTCTGTTCTAACTCCATTTACCAGATTTCAAAACCAATGCCCCTTCAAAGTTAAACCAAATGCCTCTTTCAATTTGGTCTTCTAATGTCCACAAATTATTGAAGCTATGGAAAATTTAGTAATGTTCAAATTAGAGGATATTACGTACCTTCTGTTTGTGATTGTTTCCCCAGTCTACAGCAAACTTAATGGATTTGCATTTGTTCCCATTCCTTATAGGCCAGTAATGGTGCACTGGTCGCAGACTTCTAGTGAAGAAATCATAGTAGTTTGGTTTCACCAGCAATGTTACTGAATCACATGCCAGAATGTACTTCTCACTAACAGACCATGCATAACCCTCAATATATATCTTATACCTATAAAACCATGAGCGGATAAGCTGGAAGTCGAAGCTAGTTAACAAACAAGAAATCTTTATTCAGTGTACAACTGCTATATACCTATGTGTGCATTGGTTTGCTACATCTGATTGCTTGAAGCCTTGTTGAGATTCAAGGATCCAGTCCTGCGATTATATCAGAACTAGTTAGTTGTGTTTCATCTGGTTTTAGTAAGTACTGCATTTCTATATACATAATGTTACCTGGATGAATAAGCGAGCATTCCACTCCTGTGTATCCGAGACGTTGCATTTGAGAAGGTCTCTCCTTGTTTCGGCTACAAAAGGGTTCCCTTTCCAGTATGCATAAGGTTCTCTTTCCATCCATTTGCTTCTCTCGTTACCTTTCTTGACATCTTTCAACAAACTTCCCCATGGTTTTATGTTTATCTCAGCCCTTCAAAACGCATATAGTGTATCAGCAATGAGCGAGCTTATTAGGACCTTTTTCTTCTACAATGTTATCTTATAATAGTGTTAATTCATTAGTGTCATATACTCGAACCTAACATAATATAACAATTATTTTCTTGTATAATGCAAAAGTGAGTCATTAGATATGAGTTTTGAATAGTTCAATCCATCTATTCAAATTTAATCGCTAGTGTCTAATCTAAGATATTGGACATTAGTGGTTGGTACCATATCATTTTCATTCTAGAGCAACAACAAGAAACTAAGCATAATTCCAACTTACCAGCCCCAGAAAGACCAATCAGGGAACACAATGTCTTTTGTCCATCTATCACCACAGTACCGGAACAGCGGTGGCACCTGTGTCGAGTTCTGTCCACGGTAGTCCCGTGATCGGATGACCGGAATGTCATCACAGTCGAACATGAGCTCCAAGTCAGGTACTTTCCCGGGGTACCTCCTAAGAAGCTGCAAAATGCCCCATATGGTGAACACATCCCTTGTCTGTATGGACTTCTTGTACTTTTCAACATAAGCCTTTCCATCAACAATCACTAGCCGAAAATGTGCAGTCTTCTTTGCATTCTCCACCATGTCCCTTGTGATTCCTGTGCCTCTCCATGGCTTTAGATCTTCGTGGATGAACCGAAAATAATCCGGGCATGTAGTGTTGGACGATGCGTCAAGACGATCAGTAGAGAAGGCTATAGGGTAGTTTGTTGGACATGATTGTGTTTGATTGATACCAATAGAACAGTTGAGTGGAAACTCGACTACTTTGGGGGATATCTCATGCTTGTCGGTGATCACTTCTGTTTGATTCGCAGACGACTGCATAAAAAATGGTCACGAAGTGTTCATTAGACAAAGAAAAAGCCTTGCATGGTAGTTCTGACTTCTGAAAATACACATTAGCTGAAAACTTACAAGGTGAATCCAGAAAGAAGATAGTATGGCTGCAATGATTAGGAAACCCAAGAAGAAGATGGTATTAGCTGGAGGCCTCTTTATCAAACTGGCAAGCCTCTTTTTTGCACCCTGAAGATGTAAAGGTCTGACCAAGCGAGATCCGCGCAACATTGAACTAACAAGGTTTCCGTAGATGAACTTGCAGATCGATTATTGTACAACCTGCATAGCAGAACAATATGATGACTCTGCAGATGCAGTACTAGATTGCAGCACTCCTTCTACTTGGTCTTCTAGAAGGTGTGAAGGGGTGTGAACCTTTCCTAGTTAAATATTCTTTCTCCCACTGATCTAAAGGTCGAAGGCTTTCGATGGAAGACTTGGTGAATATAAAAAAGAAAGAAGCTGACTCTTTGATTAATGCTGCAGTGTGCGCATTCTATGGTAACGGGTCTTCTCTACCGACCTGATTCTATTGTTACATCATCTTTTATCCTAGGAATGTAAAAAGAAAGCATCTTTATTCATGGAGGCTCAGACTTTGAGAATTGTCTTACTGCAGCACTCTGTAAACTATGGGAGAGTTACAACTCCAGAGTAATTGAAAGGTCAATACAATCAAAGGGGAAAGATATTTTAATTCATGCCTAGCCAAAACTGGGCAAGGCAAACTGTTACAAGCATATAAGGCAAAATGAGAAGGTCCAGGCCCCCCCCCCCCGCTTGTACTACGCAGGTAACAGGTTCTTGGACCACTTCTACATACTTGATGACAAAAGGGAGAACTGAATCAAATGATCATGTACTCGGACCACTACTGCATATGTGAAGAAATATGTGAAGAAGACGTGGAGGTCAGAGTAACATCTACAACAAAATTTGTGATTAACTCGATCATGTGTTTTACATAGAATTGACATTGCTAGGTAATAGTTATCTATATATGCTCAGTGTAAAAGTTAAAGTTACTGCTGCTTATTATGGATACTCTCCCAGTACTTATCTTCCCATTTTTCTACTTGTTTAATTGAATTGATGTTATTCCTATATAAGTTTGCAAGATCTTGGGGTTCATAGGAAGGCGGCATGGTGCAGGGGTTTGTCATGGACGGACTCTTCACCAATGATTCTGTCATGAACTTTTTCTCCGACTCATCTGCAGCGAAAGCGAGTGTCTCTGTGCACATAAGTGTAGCTCCTTTCGGTACTCTTGGCTCAAATTTGGATAGTTTGGCATATTCATTTAGTAGATGAAACATGTAACCGTACACATAGTCCATCTTCAGTTCTTGCTGAATGAAGCTGCTTGCTGCTTTCCCAATTGCTTGTGCCTGTGTGCAAAAATTCATTAGTATTATAAGTATTTGCAGAATTTAATTAATTTATTGAAGAAATGGAAAACTTAGTAGTCCTGTGATATTTGATAGAGTATTACCTGTTGTTTATGATTGTTTCCCCAATCTACAGCAAACTTAATGGACTTGCATTTGTTGTCATTCCTTATAGGCCAGTAATGGTGCATTGGTTGTAGACTTCTTGTGAAGAAATCATAGTATTTTGGTTTTACCAGCAATGTTACTGAATCACAGGCCAGTATGTACTTCTCACTAACAGACCATGCAGTTCCCTCAATGTATATCTTGTACCTGTAAACAATGAGCAAATAAACAAGAAAACTTTGTTCAGTGTACAACTGCTATGTTCACAGACAGCTCCGGTAGAGATATACCTATGTGTGCATTGGCTTGCTACATCTGATTGCTTGAAGCCCTGTAGAGATTCAAGGATCCAGTCCTGCAATTATAAGAGAATCATTTAGTTCTTTTTTCGGTTTGATCAAAGAAGGCAGTATTTTAAAAAAATAAATAAATAAATAAAGAAGGCAGTACATAATGTTACCTGGATAAACAAGCGAGCATTCCAGTCCTTTGTGCTCGAGACGTTGCATTTGAGGAGATCTCTCCTTTTTTGTGCTACTAATGGGTTCCCTTTCCAGTATGCATAAGGTTCTCTTTCCATCCATTTGCTCCTCTCGTTACCTTTCTTGACATCTTTCAACACACTTTCCCATGGTTTCATGTTTATCTCAGCCCTTCAAAACGCATGCATGTAGTGTATCAGCAATGAGAGAGCTTATTAGGNTAGTTTTCTCTACTATGTTATATATGTCTAGAAGGGCCATTTAACGAGGAGTCTATGTATTTGTTATTTCTAGGTGTGTGTGTGTATATATATATATATATATATATATATATATAAGGGCCCTTCCAATGAGAGATCCATTTTTTAACTTATATAAGGGATTGAGCATTAGCCCAACATCTTGAACACATATCAACATCTCCACCATTCAACCTTTAGGTATATATGAGTAAATCATTTCTGGAAATTTTCAGCTAAATTAGTGATCTTTAAGGCTTCGAACTAACTTAAATCAATGGACGGTTCAAATCTGCTAATTTGAACCGTTCTAAATAATTCCTTCAAATGTGATTTGCTTAGCATCATTCATATCATTAACATGCAAGGGCAACAAGAAAAAGACCAACTTACCAGCCCCAGAAAGACCAATCAGGAAACACGATGTCTTTTGTCCATCTATCACCACAGTACCGGAACAGCGGTGGCACCTGCGTCGGATTCCACCAGTAGTCCCGGATGACCGGACGGTCATTACAGTCAAACATCAGCTCCAAGTCAGGCACTTTCCCGGGGTACCTCCTAAGAAGCTGCAAAATACCCCATATGGTAAACACATCCCTTGTCTGTATGGACTTCTTGTAATTTTCAACATAAGCCTTTCCATCAACAATCACTAGCCGAAAGTGCGCCGTCTTCTTTGCTTTCTCCACCATGGTTCTTGTAATTCCTGTGGTTTTCCATGGCTTTAGATCTTCGTGGATGAACCGGAAGTAGTCCGGGCATGTAGTGTTCGACAATGTGTCAAGACGATCAGTACTAAAGGCTGTAGAGTAGTTTGTTGGACACGTTTGTCTTTGGTTTGTGAAGAAGGGATCAATCTGAACAGTGGTGTCACTCGACTATATAGAAAAAATGTGAACGAAAGTGATTAGACAGAGGAAAAAACCTTTCATGGTAATTGTGAGAACTGAGAAGACACATTGTTTGATGCTTACAAGGTGAACACAGAAAGAAGATAGAATGGCTGCAATGGTTAGTAAACCGAAGAAGAAGATAGAGTACGATTGGCAACTTCTTACACCTTGAAGCTGAAACAGTCTGACAAAGCGAGATCTACGCAACATTGAACTCACAAGGTTTCCGTAGATGAACCTGCAGAACAAGTATCGTAACGTACACCTGCCCAGAAGAACGATATGACTATGCAGACGCACTAGCAGTCTAGCTGATGCATCAGTCCTCCATTTTTCTTTCTACTTGTACTTGCTCTACCAGAAAGGCAGAAAGTCTTGACGTGTTAAACTGTGAGCCTTCCCTAGCAGACATAGTTCTTCTCTCCCACTGATCAAAGGTCGATGATTTCGGTGGAAAACTGGTGAATATAATATGTCTCTACCAACCGGAAATGTGGATATATAGTCATTATCTTTATCTTAGGAAAGTGAGTGCAGGCGAAGGAGGCTCAACTTTTTATATTTTTCTTAGTGCAGCACTCTATTAAGGGAATGATTTTCAGTCATGGCTTTGCCACAACTGGGCAAACCGTTGGAATATAAAAAGCCAAGTTGGGGAGGTGTCCCCTTAAAATCTGTAGGGGTGACATACTGACATGGGTTCTCGGATCACTAGTGGATATGTGAAGACAATGGTGATAAGTGATAACTAGCAACTGAACATGTACATTGTACTTGAGCTATGAGTATGATTGTATGACTATTGACAACGTATGCATGGGAACCTAAAATCTTTCATGCACCATAGTCCATATCTCCATATCTGACTTTTTATTGAATATGCCGCGTTCCATTGTGACAAAGTGGTTTGAACTTATAATCTCAACATTGTTTGTTACACACATATTACTGTAATTGTATGTAAATGAAGTTAAAATATATATACCTATGACTCTATGTGAATGGTCATGGCGAGTGGCGTAGCCACTATCTGACCACTTAGGCCAAATGATGGCAACCTACTCAAGTACTCGAATTTCTTCCTTTTTGGTTCAAATGTGGTGCTTTTGATTGCCTTCATATTGATCTGTAGAGCCAAAATGCATAGAGGGAGCAAGGATCTTACAACTGCTTATTAGGAAATTCAGTTCTTAGTCTACTGGACCGAAATTGGAAACCCAAAGCAACAAGGGAAGTGACACAGTCCAGCAGAAGAGAATATGGATGGTCCAGTCCAATTTGTTAGCGCCAACAGTGTTTTCCACTTTTCCATGTAGTAATAGGAAGACTTGTTTCCAATTTGACCATGCCTGATTCTTAAGGACAAACCAGAAAAGCGACTTCCGGCTGTACTTACACGGCTAGTCAGCAATACTATACCAACCTGAGCTTTGGACTTTGGATTTTGGAGCCTTCCTGCAAATGAAGATGCTGCTATGGAAAATGAGACTTTGTTTTGACCAAGGATAATGCGTTTCTGCCAACCTCAGTTTTACTTGCAACCCAAGATGTATGTAATGAAATAGGTATGTTCAAAAGGTTCAAAACCTCGATCCGGTCAGCTAGCTATTCAGTCAATCACGTACGGTAGTTCATGCCCTGAATATGATGCATGCATGCCCTCAATTACTAACTAAACTTCATCAATCACAAGTTTACAACACATTAGAATGTAATATGGGTCAAATATGTACTACTTAACATTGAGCTTGCTGCATTTTGGTCCTATTTCAGGAACCAAACAGAGCCTAGAGGTTGTTGGGTTGTAATTTATAAAAACTACCCAAGTCAGTTTGTAAAACCTCTGGACTACAAAACAGCAGACTTTGGTAGTTTTTATGTTCATTAATTTTCTTCCGGCATACCCAAAATTTGTAAGATTTTATATTAACACCAAAGAATCATGTGGTTGGACTCTAAATAATTTAAACTAAATAATCAAAATAATAAATAGAAGTCCAAAAGAGAGTGGTTGTCAGAACCTAAACTAATGATCAGATTAATATAACAAAATGATTTGAAGTATAAATATTTTATATATATATATATAGGGCCCTTCCAACGAGGGATCCCTATTTTAAGCTATTTATAAGGATAGGGCATTACACTAACTTCCTGATTATAATTTTACATCTCCACCGTTCATATCTTAGGTCTATATGAGTAGATCACCTCTACAAAATTTCATATGATTTGGTGATCGTTAAGGCTTTCAAAAGTTCGATTTAGTTTTAATGACCTTCAACGGTTTTAGTTTGACATAAGCTGGACCGTTCAAAATCATTAAAACTAAATCAAACTTTTGAAAGTCTTAACGATCACCAAATCATATGAAATTTTGTAGAGGTAATCTACTCATATAGACCTAAGATATGAACGGTGAAGATGTAAAAATTCAATTGGGAAGTGGTGTAATGCCCTATCCCTAGAAAGTGGCCAAAAATAGGAATCCCTTAATGGAAGAGGGCTGTATATATATATATCCCAAAGCAATATGCATATCTTTATAGTGTAAGCATGCCTTGATGACGATACATCCCCAGTAGTTTACTATCAAGTTCTTCTCCATAATTCTAAGTACTATTCAAAAGGCCATACATGATACATGTGATAAGAATAATGCATGCTTCCTTTAATATGTTCTTCATCTCCTCAAACAACTATGAATTCAGAAATAATGGTCAGACTCTATCAAACATGAAAAAGAAAGGGATGCTCTCTCCCTTGTAACTTAATTCTCAAAGCGACTTAAACGTGATTGAATACTTAATCACATATCTAACTGGCTGCCTCAATCTCTTTGAACCCAGACTATTCAAATGAAAGAAAGACTTGTATAGTATAGTGACATGCAACAAATTTATATGTTCTCTAATTTGATTCAACACCAATCAAGTAAGCGCATTCTTGCCAAGTAACAATGTATATATCCTTATTTTCTTACTCTGGCTCTTTTGTGCAACCTCATTGAAGCAGTTCTAGAAAGATTAATTGTTCTTGTATTAGAAATTTCAAATTTGACTAGAGGACAATGGCCTACAGTGATCTCATATATTTGCCTTTACATCAATATATATTAGACTAATTAACCTAGACAAAGAAAGGCAAACAAGAATAATCAAACAGACAGGCTTATACCCTCATTGCCTATTGAATTAAGTACAACTTTTGGAACTTATAAATATAAGCACTTTTAGACCTATGGGTAGCTAGCCACCAGTGATACACCTAATTTCTTTGCTCTTCTATTAACATGGCAAAGGTATGTCCTGGTGAAGCTCCCCAAGTTCCTTCTGTCACTCCCTACTTGAGCTCATCAAAGAGAGAAACATACACCATTTGGATGAAATCACTTGTATGCAATACAAATGGTTGCACTGTCTATAATTCCAGTGGCCAGATTGTTTATCGAGTTGATAACTATGACAGAAAGTGCAGCAAAGAAGTTCTTCTCATGAATCTCCAAGGAAAGCTTCTGTATACCATTCGAAAAAAGGTAACATTGATCTCCTATATATTACGTATTTCATAATTTAGGTGATCAGGTAATCCTAGCATGGTATAGTAGTTCTTTGTTTATCTCTTTTATGATCGATCTGGTTTTGTTAATATGCAGAAGCTGCAAGCGTTTGAACGATGGGATGGCTATAAATGGAGTGGGTCGTGTAAGTTTAACAAGGAAGAGAAGCCTTGGTTTCAAGTGAAAAGATATAGCAGAATGCTTATGGGAAGCTTAGCTTGTCAAATCACAGTAGGGTTTGAAAAGTATTGGATAGTGAGACTGACAGGCAAGACTACTGCAGGGTATAGAATAGTGGACATTGATGGAGGAGTTGTTGCAGAGGTGAGCCTAATTCTTCTCTTTGCTAATTGACAAAGGTATATAATTAAGAAGAAATACTAATGCTTTCTCTATTTGCAGGCAAAAAAGAAGCTGTCGTCTTCTGGGATAGTTCTGGGGGAAGATGTATTAACTTTGGAGATGGAGACTCGTATGGATCATTCCCTTATAATGGCTATTGTTACTGCCTACGGATCAATTTGTCGCAAAATGTAATTAAGAATATAGAAGCGTTGCTTCTGAATCCATGTTATGTTGTGTCTGTCCCTTTCAAATGCCAATTATATGACTTATATAATGGTGAACAACCAAACTTATGTCGCAAATTGATCGAGATTATCATCATCTAGCTAGCTTTCACATCCTTAACTTGTATTGAATCACACAACTCAATCCTAGAAGTGCGATAAAAAGAAATTCCTATAAGAAAATGAAGAAATAAGCAATATCATAGATCAAAACAAGCATTCATCTCTTCACGTTCTTAGCTTCTATGTATTGAACTCCACGTACAACCCAACAAGTGTGATAAAAAGAAGTTATTATAGAAAAAAGAAGAAATATGATGAGCCAACATGCATGCATAAGATTCCCTTAACACTTCCATGTTATTTGGAAGAACCATTTCATTGGAATAATTTGTTTCTTGATGTGCTTAATTGATTTGTATACGTAAACCAAAATTAGCATCAAGGTCGAAAAATAAATCGCCCAATAATTGTACAAATACAGCTAAACAAACTCATAGCCTAGCTTCGTCTTAAAATCATTTGCAATATTCCTTTAAATCCTATCTTTCTGTACTATTTGGTTTTTAGTGGTGGTATGAGAATCAAATCTCAACACACTCTCCCTAATGTTCTTTTATCTAATATTGCACACATCTGTCATATCTTATAACTAATAAAATACTAATTAACGATTACATTAGCATGAATCGATAGGATTCAACTTTAACCAAACATATATATTCCAGAAGTGTCAATACATACGTTACAGTCAATCTCTAGAAGAACAACACCTTAAAATGCATTTACTTAGTGTAAGTACGTGGAACTGAATCGCAATTGACTAAGACTGCAAGATGGATAGCTCCTCCTGTAGATTGGGTTAAAGTTAACGTGGACGGGTCTTTTCATCGGACCACACGAATGGGGGGTGTAGGCTTTCTTGTCCGAGCTAAATACCTTTCTGTGGAACAGTGATAGCTAGCAGGGGTGGTAATGACGGTATGGCTATGGCTGGTCTGTAGCTGCTTGTGGCTTTGCAGTTCGTTTCTTAGTGCAGCATGATTACGGAATATTCATTAGTGGCTGGACAACAGCTAGCTGCAGAGGAAGAACGGCAACAGCAGGTACTTCTATCCTAGGACGTCTTTACTTACGATCAATGATCTAACTTTGGTGTTAGGTTATCATCCAAATCCGAAAGTGATACATACTAAGATCTGCCAATAAAGTGCATCATCTGATGGCAACACTCTCCTGTGATGTTGTAGAGGTTCTTTCAAAAAATTAATGGTTGCAGATAAATGTTCAGCTTAAATATTGAGTAGTAATAATCTTAATACATGTTGTTAAGATTTAATTAGCTATCTCTTAAGTGATCTCTAGTAGTATTGCTAAAATTGAAATTTGTCAATTTTTGAGGTAAATTGATGCTCAAGCAGAATGCATAAATCATTACTAAGGATAATTGCTAAATGAAATTGACAAAGTTTTTTATACATAACTAAAGCAATAGCTAAATCTTCTTTCTCCTCTCTTTTACCCATGTGTCATTTTACGATTAGTTAATAAATAACAACTACTGATGGAGCAACATTGTTAAATCGATATTTAAATTTCAAAATTATAATTAAATATACACTGCTGGAGATGCTTTGTATGTAGTTTAAACTACATCAACATTGCAAACATAAAATCTGAAATACAAGGTGATTGATTAAAGACAATATATCAAAGGGCCAAAAAGCCAATAGTACAAGGCAACGTCCTTATTTTCCATTCCCCCTTTCTTGACCTAAAAGAGTAACCGCACCCATTACAATAATCTTTATAACCATCCTTTTCTTGATTGGGTCATCCCTTAGATTAATCTCTAACCGATACCATATGCATCGATCGATTTAGCTAAAAGCCATTCTTTTCTTCTCGTTACTGTTACATACATAGGCAAATGATTCGTTGATGACCGCTCCAACAGTCCATATAATTAACATTAAGCAGAAAATTATGACGAAATCATAACCAAGGATAAGAACTTAATTCATTATTAGATATATATTAAAGGGAGCATCTAGAGATAAGAACCTATAGTTTAAGATCTCTCATACGATCAAATCACAAAACCCATTTACAATCTTTTGAGATCTCAATATTATATAACATGGATGATCGGTTACAGCAATAAGATATTGATATATGCATAAAACGGCAAGTCCTTGTTAGCTAGCTAGCCATGTGTTTATGAATCTTTTATAATATATCAACACCTGCTGCCAAAACTTTGTTAATTAATTAAAACTCCCTATATAAATTTCTGATTAATCTTAGCCCTTGTGAATCATATAACAGTACTCCAGCTAAGAGCCTAGAAGAAGTCAAAAACTGCCGAAGCTTGCATCAATAGTTCAATATATAACGTTATAAACTCCACCTCTTTGGTATTAGTCACCGTATTACACAGTTCCAAATGCAGTTAAGTAATTTTCTGACGCGTATAGTTTTTGGATGAGTACGCGTAATACGAAACTATTGCTGCCGAACTCAGGGAGTATATATATTAGTAGCTTGATTGAAGTAGTCTCACACAAAATTTTGTCGATCTCTTCCATAAGCCAAAAGGTACTTCTCTTCCTAGGGTAGCTCAATAACCAAAATACCAAATGGCCAAAGTTCATCCAGTTATTCTAGTAGTACCCAGTATTGATAATAATGCTTCTGCTAGTATATCTCCATGTTCTGAACCATACATGACCTCAAAGAGAGAAACATTCACTATATGGATGAAGTCCCTTGTGATGCAGGGAAATGGATGCACAGCGTATGACGATAATGGCGAAATTGTGTATCGTGTTGATAACTACGACAACAAGCACAGCAATGAAGTTTATCTCATGGATCTCCGCGGCAAAGTTCTGTTTACTCTGTGTGAGCAGAAAATGTGCATTTTCAGACCTAATTGGGATGCTTACGAGTCGAATAGGTCGAAAACGCCATATTTTCGAGTGAGGAAGAGCGGAGTTTTCGGAGGAGGGTCTTCTTATAAGGTAACCATGCCATCTGATGGAAATTTTTACATTTTAGAAGCTGGTGGGAAATCAACATTCAGAATAAGAGATGTCAACGGAGGAGTTGTAGCTGAGGCGAGGCGAAAGCAATCGTCTTCCGGAGTAGAATTCGGAGATGATGTACTGAGTTTGGTGATGGAGCCTCATGTGGATCACTCCTTTATCATGGCTCTTGTTACTGTTTATGGCTTGATTAAAGGTCAAATTTGAATCTCAGAGCTATCTCAGATGCTAAGTAGTTCTGTATATATGCTTCTAGCAAAGAGTGGTGCGCAGTAAATATCATCTCTTTTTTCTTTTTCTTTTTTCAAAACCCATCTTGGGTACTCAAGCAGTGATGTTGCTCAGAGAGGGTTTTGCCTTTTGTTTAGTTTGTAAGGAATCAGTTTTGCCCATTATTAATGACTTGTGAGCAATACGGATCAAATTTTTGTGGATACTGAAAACACATGATTGAATTGAATACCCTAGAATTATCATCGATCAATTCTCTTGTTATTTCCTCTTCCTGTCTTCTTTTGCAATTTTCTTTTGATTTCGAGTCTAATTCAGCCGTTTGTTCTATCTTGAAAATACGTTAGCGATCGAAAAAATCAAGTCGAAGTTGCTAAAACCGCTGCATATTATGAATTATTGAATCACCGAGCGTGCATGCATGTAAATACCTTTCTAAATTCAGCGTCGATGGATCGGAAAAAAGAAACTACAAATTTACTCTATTGAAGATCTGATTTATTGGACAAGCCAGGATTTAGTTTAACAGTAACCTGTTTTGCTGCAATGTTTACTACAAATCCATTTGCTTCAAGTACTTCTAGTTTCTTGTGTATTCGGATCAAAGTTGTTTCAACATAGTTGGCGTCTTCCAGAATATAACGATACTAGTCATGCACTCTCAACAGCGTTATCAGTAGTCAATCAAGATGTCGTTGTGGTGTCGCCAAATGGTTGCTACAATAGAGCGGACTTTTTTTGGCACTCTAGGTTTGGTGTATAGTATAGTCATTTTCGTTCGTTTGGCGTGCTTTGTTTGGTGTGTAGTTTGTTTTTATTTGAGTTTGTATACGTTATCTATCTTCTTATTATTGGGTTCCATATTTATCTATAATACAATAAATATTCGATGTTTGTATTGATGAGCTTATTGATCGAGGACTCTGGAAGTGAGACTTAATCAAAGTCCAGCAAGAGTTCGTAACTTGTTAACAAAGGCCATGCGTCTTCAACTATACCTATTGCTAATAGTGTTAAGACATCCCCCCTTTCTTTAATCTAACATTTTAGACAGGAAGTCAAGGATTATCGAAGGTAACTTGAACAATTTAGTCCAATAGATATATATATATATATACACACACACACACTCCATCCTCTTTGGAAATGTCAAATACATATGTAATTTTGATTTGCTTATCGACATGATTAAACATGCATGTGTCCTAAATCTTGGAAGACAAGGATTTTTTACCATTGATTATCTACTTATTTACTCAAACTAGCTCTTAACTACGTACACTATGCATGTTCCTCAAAACCAGGTCTAGCTCTTAAACATGGTAAACACAGAGCAGAAGTGAAGGCACCAACTCGTTATTCTTTCACTGCAAAGAAGAGGATGTGATCGCTGCTCTTTGAAGTCAGCCTTGTGCTCTCTACTCTAGGAGCCATGTCACCCCTTCACCCAGGCCAACACATAACAAAAAGTACTCCTATCAACCACATGAAACCCGACCTTGCCCATGAGTTCATGACCAAGCCAATTTCCCAATATTAAGCTTGATCCTGCAACCAACTGACCAAGATAACATAACCTGACTATCTAAAGCGTATCGATCAAAGGACAGTGACAAATATATACAGAATATATTACTTCTCCTCTTGCCCTTGGTGTTTTCTGCTCTCTTTGGAAGTGTGTATGGATACACGAAAATTATACAGCGTACCCGTCTACCTCCGCCGTCCATTTTGAAAAAGTCAAAAGTCTGCGTCAAATGGACGGCGGAGATGGACGGATACGCGGCGCACCCGGGTGCGCTGAATACGCTCTCATGGATACAAGTATATAACGACTACATGTTCTTTCCAAGTTCATCAGTGCGCGCATGCTCTTTCCAAGTTTATCTTAGGTCATCTCCTCATTTCTCTAATATATCCATATACCCTGCACAGCCCAGTCAGCCCTGATTTTCCTTTCCTATGTTATCTCCTACATATCAGAGTATCAGACGCGTCGTCACGTTGATGAGGGGCACTTGCAGCCATGCAATGTGACAAGACTGCTAATAATTTTCCCTAAAAGATAAGCCAGAGTTCGAACATTAATACCCTAATTTATTCGCTAATCCTAATTAATTAACGAGATAAACGAATGGGTGTCATCAACACCTTCCAATGATTTTGAACTCTGCTATGAGGTCAGAATTCCAAGTCAATATCTGCCTCCCTAGATAAACTTCAATAATAATGAAATATGTATACTCGAACCTCTGATCAATAATGTGTTTTCTTTAGGGCAAGAGATCAATAATGCTTGTCAAACCAAATTGAATTATTTTGATAAAAAGAAAAAACATTTTGAGTTTCCATTTTTCGAACGTGCACACGCGATAAACGTGCAGTTGTTACTTGTTTGTTCCCATTTTCCAGCGAGTATATATCATTAGCTTGATTGAAGTATTTCCTTACCAAATTAAGCATCGATTTCTTCCCCGAAAACCAATTGATCGATCAATTCTCTCATTTTCTGCTCCAAAATGGCCAAGGTTCATCCTCTAACAGTAGTCACCAATACTGAAGATGTTTCTTCAAGTACATCTTCTTACAAGAACTACATTACTTCGAAGAGAGAAACATTCACGGTATGGATGAAATCGCTTTTGATGCAAGGAAATGGATGCACAGCCTTCGACGAAAATGGTGAGATCGTTTATCGCATCGATAACTACGACGACAAGCACAGCAATGAAGTCTTCCTCATGGATCTCCGCGGCAAGGTTCTCTTCACTCTATGTGAGCACAGAATGGGAGTGTTTTCGCGTTGGAAAGGCTACGGCACCAACGGGGCTAAGCCAATGTTTCGAGTGAGAAAGAGTTGCAGATCAATCTTCGGAAACAAAGAGTACTGTAGTAAGTCGTACAAAGTAAGCATGGTCGACGGAAGTTGCTACAGGTTACAAGGATTGGCAGCTGGAAAATCAGCAGCGTTCAGAATAACTGACAGTAACGGAAGAGTTATGGCGGAGGCAAAGCGAAAGCAATCATCGTCAGGTGTTGTGTTGGGAGATGACATTTTGAGTTTGGTAGTGGAGCCTCATGTAGATCATTCTTTCATCATGGCTCTTGTCACTGTTTATGGCTTAATCAAGCGTCAAATATGAAACTCAGATAGAGCAGTCTCAGATTCTACCTGTAGGAAATTGTAGTAGTAGTGGTGCAGATCAAAATATACTAATTGTTTACCGCGCGTACATGACTACTGATCGATGGTGCCCAAGAGGATTGCCTCTCTTCTTCTTTTGTTGGTGGAATTAACATTTCCCATTGTCACTACGAAGTTATGAAATCATTGTGATTAAATGGTATAATATAGCTGAATATAACCAATTGATGGTCGATCAATTAATTCATTATAATTTCCTAGCTCTCTTCCTTCTGGTGATCTGCTAAATACATATGCTCCATGACTTCATGTTTAAAAGCGTACCTACGGGCTCCGGTAGGCTACAGCGCACCCTAAATTTTGAAAAAACGTCAATTTTTAATTTTAGTAAAATTTTTGTTCAAAAAACTAAAATTCAAGAATTAGCCCACCTCACATTTTCAAATTTAGCCCATATGTTATTGAACTTAATCCATTTTTGACATAAGTTAGTACACATTCATTAAGAATTTTTTTTAAACCACCTTATTATAAAATCCTGAGTCCGCTATTGTTCATGTTCTTGAGAGTTTCAATCTAATACAACTTTAATTAGAAAGATACGATTCTCAACAAGTATTAACTGCCTAAAATATGTAAATATTCTACATTTTTACGTACGTACTTCGACATTTCATGCAATGGTAAGTGGTAACTAAAAGAAAATAATTGATATATAAAAGTTGGTTCTGCCAGCTCCTTTTTGGCATCAACTTTCTCGATCCATAGCCTAAGATGCTTAATCAGAAAACGAAGAAAAGCAAAACCCTCCCGACATGGCTGATACTTCCCCTTCATCTTCCGCATGTATAATATGTATTTTTGTATAATTATAATAACAGTAACAGTAGCTAGCTTCCTCTCGTTGCTGTATTATATACCATGCATAATGTATAATAGCCTCCTGCACAGTTAGTCAAATCTGTTTAGTTTCTTCCACAAATTATTAGTCTACCAAACCTCGCCTTTCTTCTACAAATTCTTCTACAATGTCTTGAACGTGCAGAGATCGATTCGTGATTTTAATGGATACATAAAAACAAGTCCATCCAGAAGGAAAGGAAAAAAAGAAAGAAAGAAAAAAAACTCGTGCATCTCTCTCATATATATATAACTACCATCAGAGTGATCAGACCACGCTTATTGAATACAACTGATTTTTCCTACAGTGCTTAATTATATTCCTTCATCATAAAACCCAAATTATGAGTCTGTAACATATGTGCATGTTTTTTATCTTAACATTTTGCTATATATTGCGTAGCGGCTCCTTATGTATACTAGTCTTCATGCACACACCATGCGCCTGTGAAAAGGCCGTACGTAGTCTCGACTCTCTCTAGTTTTCGGAAGTGAAGATTGCCTTAAGATTCTAAGTTCCAACAAAGTACATATTGTTGGCACAAACTACTTTACCCCTCATAGTTTTCTATCCTACAACTATAATTCATATTCTATGTATTGGCACGCTACCAAAAAGGTTGTGAAAGCTTTCCTCATAGATCTGCTTCTTCCATTTCCGTTTGCTTTCAACTGTATGCGAGTAATTGCAGCACGTACATATATGTGCTTTCCATGTCCTCCTTAGACAACCTCCTGTCTCTTTTCTTGTCGATCTGAGTCGTCTCCACGTTGGCAGCCACATGAGGCCACCGAATGTGACATGTTACTAACAGATGAACGCGTGACACCAGCCTATTAAATTTACGATAAACCATAGCTAGAGACAAGAGCTCCAATTAACAAATCATAGAAACCCTAATGTATTCGCTAAACGAGTAAACATGATTCTAATAAAGAAGATAAAGAAATTGATCATACAAGTACTCCCAAGCTTGCCACTTTGCCATTTAAGCCAAGACACTAGAATAGGTCAAAAAACGCCGAAGGTACCTTTAAATCTCTTTCCAATAATATTTGTCAAACCAAATCGAATTAATTTGCTAGGAAAAAAGAAGAAGAAGAAGAAATTAATTAGATGGATATATGCATGCAATTTCTTATATGCACATATCACATGTGCACAAAAAAAACGTGCAATTCGTTGTTGATGAGAAGCCAATATTCAAACATATTATTCTCAGTTTCCCTATTTTCAGTGAGAGTATATATAACAAGCTTGATTGAGTACTCTTTCATCAAAACTAAGCCTCTCTTCTCCCAAAGGTCCAAAACCAAAGAGCTCTACTCTCATCTCTGCTCTCAAATGGCCAAGGTTCATCCTCTCACAGTAGTACCACCCACTGAAGATGCTTCTTCAAGTAGTACTACTTCATGTTCTACCAAATACATGACTTTAAAGAGAGAAACATTCACAGTATGGATGAAATCGCTTGTGATGCAAGGAAATGGATGCACAGCCTTCAACGAAAATGGCGAGGTTGTCTATCGAATCGATAACTACGATGACAAGCACAGCGATGAAGTCTTCCTCATGGATCTCCACGGCAAGGTCCTCTTCGGTCTATGTGAGCACAAAATGGGACTGTTTACTCGTTGGAAAGGCTACGCAGCCGACGGGGCTAAGCCGATGTTTCGAGTAAAAAAGAGTTGCAGATCAATCCTTGGAAACAAAGAGTCAAGTTCATACAAAGTAACCATGGGATCTGATGGCAGTTTCTACAGGCTGCAAAGTTCGGCAGCCGGAAAATCAGCAGCGTTCAGAATAACAGACAGTAACGGAAGAGTTGTGGCGGAGGCGAAGCGAAAGCAATCGTCTTCAGGAGTTGTGTTGGGAGATGATGTGCTGAGTTTGGTGGTGGAGGCTGATGTAGATCACTCCTTTATCATGGCTGTTGTGACTATCTATGGCTTAATCAAGCGTCAAATATGAGTACCTAGAGTGTGGCTCAAAGCACATAGATGCATACTTTTAGCTAGCAAGTAGTGAAAATTAGCTTCTTCTTTTTTTCCTTTTGGACCCATTTTTGGGTAGTGATTGATGTGGCTCTCGGACTTTTTGTGGGAATAAACCCATTCTTTGACACTTTTGTGATACATAATGATATCTCTTTTGTGCCATCTTTGACATACTTCTGTATAATGGAATAGTTCTAACTTCATTTTGTAATGAACTCAGATTCAATTGTAAATTCATCGACAATTACCAATTCTCCATAAACTTGTACAGGAGTGTACGTATCATATACATAGAGGTATGTAGATTATTCCATATATGATTTAGTGTCGATACTGTCTTCACCGTTATCCATCCTCTGATGTTTTCTTAGAAGTTCTTGATGCTTTTTAGAAATCACTAAACACCGTCAACTATATGTTTCTATTATGAAACTAACTGCTTCATCCATACATTTGCACACATGTAACACTTCCAGACTTCCCATTTTTTTGGCCTACATTAAGTTGTGGGGTTAACAGTGACATATACTGTCCACAGTCCAGAGCTGGGGAGAACGGGAAAAGTTGTGCCATGCCCCTCCCACATCTAGAAAGTGTCCTGCACTTTTGCCATCTTCTTGATTCACGAACTTAATTATTGTGTATACATTGGTTTTTGACTGGGTGCATAGTAGATGCATGTACGATTAAGTTGCTGTTGCAGACAAGCATACATGGTATGGATTGAGTATGGGACACTGAGAAACACAGAAAGTAATGAACTTTCTAGCAGTACCTACAGAAGTCTAAGAGGTAAAACAAATAATTAAGCGTTATTCCTATTAAACTTGGGATATCCTATTATCCTAAACTTATAAGCATTATTCCTAAATAATGATGATCAGGGAAGAGTTGCTGAATGCTGACTGTATATGTACGTATACGGTATATATAAGGTCACCGGCCAAATTTATACGACATGCATTACTTATTGTACAGATTGAAGAAGACACTATTTGACTTGCATCATTGTGCAGATTGAAGAAGACATGCACTATTTGACTTGATGTATGGTACAAATAATTCTCCACATGTTCTTCTAGCTCCACAGCCAACTTGTACACACTTCACCATCTAGCCATGAATGACTACAAGACACTGAAGTACGCAACACGGCTAGACTGAACTGGCTTTGTGATCATACCTTATGAACTGGGACTTGGGTTGCACCACAATTGTATTGTCAACTTCACAGTGCAAAGATGCCTATGTATAACCAATCTTAAAGAGCTTAGTTAATGATTTGGTTGTGCGATATATACCCACTCATCGATCATCCATACTGTTAGAAAACAACCATTCAAACACGATAGGTTGCAGAGAGACATGCATCCTCCTAAAAGAAACACTAGCCCAAATCCTACGAAATTAAACTGGGTTAGTTTTGCAAACAAAACTGAAGCAGATGTCTCCGAAAGCTCGAGCAGGAGAAAAGGACTATTAATATTTCTGCTGTGGTATTGATTATTTAATTTAAAATCATGGTGAAGTACTGATAACTTACTAATAGAGTGATTTTTTTTATTACCTTTGTTTTGACAGAGAATTCAAACATCACTTTAAGTTGTGGTTCCCTTATGATCTTCAAAACCTAGTTCTAAAACATGACCAGATCGATTCTAATTTCAAAAGAAAACTAAAATATAAAAGAATATCTTGATGATATGATCATGATACACAGATAGTATGATAAGTTTGATAACCTTTTAAGCATGTGTTTGATATAGCTGCTGTACCGACTCATACACCCTACTAGAATCGAAAAGCATGACTGTAGTGAACCAATATAAAGCTTGATTGAGCAGAAGCATGAATTGGAGTGAATAGAATCCATACAAGTACCTTAGGAGATAAAGAAACTGGTGTCGGGCCGAGTCTGGGTCGTCGTCGATTGCACCCAATCCGCCGGAGAGAGATGAGACGAGACTCAGAACGTTGGTCGTCGTCGGTTTTTATGATTTTAAAGGGTGGAGCCCGGAGCCCGTACATACCCACCACGGCCCAACCGCCTAGACGTGGCCCGTCTCCACCTAGCCCGTTAAGAACTGATTCGCTTATGTTTAATTTTTTTGAAATATTTTTAAATGGTGGACCCCAAGCGCGTCTAGGCCCACCACGGCCCAGACCGCCTAGACATGTACCATCTCCGCCTAGCCCGCTAAAAGCCCAATTCGCTTTTTTTTTATTTTTTTTATTTTTTTGGAATGGCGACCTACAACAACAGAGGGGAAGCCATTGTTTTCCAGAGATGCCCACCAGAAGGATAGTATCAGAGGATAAGAACCCTCTCCCCTCTGTGATGCGTTTGACCTTAATCGGCATTTGTTTTGTATAATGTTCATCATCTCAATCCATCTGGGTTCCTAACTGCTGCTGCATGGGTTTGTACTTTGTTGTGTTTTGGTGTTTCTTTCCAGGTTGCATATATGATCGATTTGGAGGAACAGGAGGACGAGACGTAGAAGCAAATAATGGAAGAGAGGAGAACTGCTAATGTTGTCGAGGAACGTTGTGGTACCAAACATTCTCATGTATGACTAAAAAACTGCTATATAACACTTTACCTTTGGTTATTAGTTTATTGGACTCATTTTCTTCTTCCCTTTTTTTTTTTTTTTTTTTTGTCTTGTTGGTTGTTTTCTATTGTGAAATGTTGCTTCTAAGAAGAAAAGCATATCTGATGAAGTTGGGTTAGCAGATGGCTTCAACAGTTCAGTAAGAGAAAAGGAATATTAGTATTTGTGCTGTGGTTTTGATTATTCAGTTCAGGAATAGAGTGATTTTGTTGATTACCCTTGTTTTGACAAAGGTTTTCAAGTTTGAACTCGATCTGTGCGGTTTTGCTCCCTTATATATGGGGATTGATTCTCCTCTCTACTTTGAAGACAGGTTCTGTATTGTGGTGTATCTTTGCAGAACTACTTGCAGTTTACCCCAAAAAAGTGAATCATCAAAACCTAGTTCTAAAACATGACCAGAGCTTCTAGTTTCAAAAGAAGACTAAAATGAAAGAATATATTGATGCTATGATCATGATACACATATAGTATGATAACATTGACGAGCTCTAAAAGATTACATAAAAGAAGCATGGACAAGACACTGATCACATGTATTACACTGGATATGCAAAAACTAACTAGAAGATTGGATTAAGCCAATGGGGCAGACACACAGAAAGGAAAGAAAAAAACTATATGACCTGTGTACATTTTAGATTATTGATCCCTCCAATAAACTCAGATCTCGATTTCTCTTGTGGGCATACCCCAGTTGTTTGAACTATACAAGGTAAGGTTCCAGTAGTACTTACTAGCTCCTCTTGGAATTTTTTAGGTTGCGTACAGTCATTACAAGCTGTTGTCTTTCACCTTCTACCTCTGCAAATTTGAGACTTATCTCTGAATATCTCTCCTGCATCTCTTTTAGTTCGCTTTCCATTGACCTGTTTCTCTCCTTTAGTGATGCCAATTCAGTTGATAAGTTTTCAGACGCTCGCCTCACTTCTTCAAGCATGTTATTTTTTGAAGCAATATCCTGCATCATAAAATGATTACTTCAACAACTGAACATGAGCTAAATTTGGATAGGAACTCTCAACTTTTATTGATTCCATGTGTGTCAAAAAATTTCAGCACAGGCATTGTTTGCAATGTTATGCATCATAAAATGTGATACTGACCTGTTCCAAAGAACTGTTCTGATTGATTTCTTCCACCCTGTTTTCTAACTCTTCGATTACATTCTGAAGATCCTTTTCCTTCTCCAGAAAAGAAGTAGTTGAGGTTTCCAAAGCAGCTTCCTTTAACTTTATTTGTCCCTGTAGAAACAAATTGAAAAATGGAAATTATTAGCAACATGATCAGCATATGCATTGGTAGAAACAACAGATGGAATATAATTCAGGAATATACAGGTTTAACTTCCCTAAAGACTATCTACCCTATCCTTGCATTCGCGTTCACTTGGTTTATGTTGCGTAATTGAAATATTGTATAAAACGTGTTCAATATGTTACTGGAGTTTTAAATATACCTCAAGCAGTTTTATTCTCTCCCTCAGACTTGCAACTTCTTTGGCGGCACGAGGAACAGGCAGAGATTTATTGTTTCTCAGATTCTGTTTAGCTCCATCTGAAACTATTGATCGTCCATTGCTATCCTTGAGCTTCTTTTCAATAGTAGAGAGTGCATCCTCCTTCTTTAGATCAGCCTTAAGATCAAATACCTGCCTTTTAAGACTTACTTTCTCAACCTCATCCTCAGAAAGAGTACGTTTCAAGTCACAACACTGAGCTTTCAGCTCGTCAGATTCTAATTGTAGGTGTCGAATGATTGACTCTTTTTCATCCATGAGATACTTCATTTCATTCAACTTCTCCAATGACTTATCTGCTTCCTTCTTCAGCATGTCAATTGTACTCACCAACTTTTTCCTTTCTACATTTCCTCTTTGAATCAGCATCTCAGTTTCCTCAATTGATTTCTTCATTTTCTCCAACTCAGCACTCAAATTGTTGTGTTGCTCTACTTTCTCTGAAAGACTATTATTCTCTGTTGTAAGCCTTCCAATCTCAGCTTTTAGCTGTAAGATCACCTCAGAGAAATCTCCCTCTTGCTTCTGCTGATCTTCAAGCTGCATGGACTTATTCTGGATTTCCAATGACATCCGTTCCATTTCTCTGGTTTTTTCATCTAGTTCGTTGGAAAGCTTCTGGAATTTCGCCTCATACTCCTCCCTACTTGCCTGGAGTTCTTCCTTAGTTTTCTTGAGCATGCCTTCAAGGTGACTCTTCTGTGCACCCAGTTCACTCGCTTCTGTCATTGCCTTCATTGCTACCTTCTCATTCGCATCAAACGTGGAGGCCATTTGTGAAGAAAGTCGTCTAAATTCTTCTTGAAGCCTCTCAGCTGTATTTGCATTTTTCAATCTAGTTTTCCGCAGTGCCTCCTCTGCTCGGATGGCTCTTTGCTCCTGCTCAATTTTAGCACATGTTACAGTTTCCAAATCATCTTCAAATCCTTGTGCCTGCTTCTCTAGTTCTTCCTCCATGCTTTTGATGTGAGATTGAAGTTCCTTTATGGTAGCCAACGAATTAGAAAAATCTTCACCCTGCTTCTTCAATTCTGTTTCCAGATCCTCAATTTGGTAATGAAGCTCATTTACACTAGCAGTGGGAGATGAGCATTCATACTGCATCTTGAGTTGTTCTTGCAGTGTGCTTTGCTCTAGCTTATATGAGATGTCATGGTTTTCCTGTTTCAATATCTCATAGTCAAGAGCAAGCTGCTCCATTTGCATCTCAAGCTCATCTTTGTCTCTCTTATAGATCTCTAATTCATTATAGAGGTCTGTAATCTGTTTCTCCAGCAGGTGTGTATCCTTGGCATGGCTGTGCTCTTTAACAATATCCTCCAGTTCCTTCTGCTCCTCATCCTCATTTTCTGCATCATTTGAGTTGCTTGCTCTCAAACCTGCAGCATCTTTTGTGGATTCCGATCTGTTGGAATTGGCAGCTTCACCATTCTTCTGCTCCAATAATTCCTCCAGATCTCTTACAGCAAGAATCAACTCAGCATTTGACTCTTGTGTCTTCTGGAGCTGTAACCGAAGATTGATGTTCAGGTCCTTCTCACAGCTGAGTTCTTGTCTGATTTCATCAACAATAGCCCGCAGATCTCCACCTTCTAACTGGAACCTGGTTTTGGTTTTCGTATCATCCATCCGATACTGAAACGCTTTTAGCTTCTCACATTCAGCCTTGAAAGCATCTCGTTCTTCTTTTAAGCTAACAACTTCTCTCGAAAGATCATGCCCCCTTTTGCTCTCTTTTACTATCTGCTTCCTTAGTGTTTGTAACTCTAACTCTGACATGTCTGCCTGTCTCGATAAAACAACAAGCTCAGCCTTAAGCTTATCAATTTCGTCGCCTGAAGACTGTAGAGACCCTTCTCTCAGAAGGGTGTCCCGAGAACTCTTTGTTGAACCATCACTGCTCACTCCATGTTCAGAATCTGCAGACCACTCCCACTGTGATTGCTGTTGCTCGGGATTTGTCGAAGCATAGACACCAGGTCTGTGTGGTATTGAGGGATGATTTGGTGATGATAGATAGTTTGAAGGATCGTGACAATTGTTAATATTTCTCAGTACAAGCTCTCGAGAAGTATCAAGTCCAGAGCTGCTGTCGGAACTTGACAATGTAATGTCTGATCCAATAGAGGCCCTGCGGTTGCACTCAGCATTTTGAGTGGTCCTAGTGATCGTCTCATCCTGTGAATCAATAAATGAAATAATGAAATCTATTTTGCAACAAAAATTATCTAGAATTTGAATTTTAAAATGACAATCTAGACAGAAATTAAATAGAGGAGCATGGATGGAATGAAACTCACGACTAAAACGCTTTCATCTGCATCATTATTGCTCAAGTGTCTCTTCAAGCTATTATCCTGAGATTTAACTTTGGCATCTTCACAGCCTTCTACCTCTCTTCAAATTTTTCCAGCAAGACCAAATCAAAAATCAGATTCCATAAAAGCAACAGCTGTGCGCTCCACTTAAAGAAACTAAATGTGACATTCGTAAATACCTTTGATCAGCATTTGCCTGTAACTTTTGAATCGAAACCTATTCAAAAAGAGAAGTGAAGAGTCCAGTAAGACACAGCAACAAAACTGTATTCCTTATCTTAACATTTCTTGTGGGGAATCAAAGTCTAGCAATCAAAAATGCAAAAGTCAAAGAGAGTACTAACATGCAATACTGCACTTGAATTCTTAAGAGGAAGAGACACAGAGGTAGCTTTAGTAGCCTCAGAATACTCGGCAAAATCAACAGATACCTCCCCAAGAACACTAGCTTTAGAAGATCCCTACACAAAACCACAAAGCAAAATCAGTTCCTCATAAACACCACCAACATTCACTAGACAAAATCTAACAATGCAATGCTCCAACTTCATGGCAGCAAATCTTACAGTTGAAAGAACAAAATTGTAGAGTCTCTCCTTTATCTTCCCGGTTCTCGGTTCCGGGTCGAATTTAACTGTTTCAAGAACTGAATTTTCCCATCTACAGCTCCCATCTCGAACCACAGCTTTATCTAATTTCACAGTTGGCTTTCCCACATCGACAGGAATCACAGATACCATCAATGCCTCCACACCCAACTTTGGCACCTGAAATCACCAAACCACACACTATATCACATACAATTCACCAAATACTCAAATCACATTCACACATTCATTTGGTTTTGCAGAAAATATGAGAAAAGAAAGAAACTTTTGGCTTTTTGGAGCAATGCTGAATTGTGAGCATGCTTTTCATCAAATCAAAAATGAAAAGGAACCCATTATTTGCATTACAGTTCCTCAGCCACCAAACAAAACCCAAGTGAGAAAAACTCACAGAGCATATGAATCACAATAAAGACATTGACTTTTTAGATCATATAAACAAACCTGAGTTGCATGAAACTGCAACTTGAACACAGTCTTGATCTTATTCTTGTCGCTTCTCCATCTCGCCGACTTGAACATCTTACACTACCCACAACCGACACCAATCCTCGCCGGGAAATATCACCGGAACTCCGAACTCACCGGAGCTCCGGTACGACCCGCCGGAACAACCCCATTGTCTCAGAAACCAATCCACCAACTTCAAGAACAGAGCCAAAGGTGTGAGCTTTGCTAGCTCATTAGCTTGAAAAAACAGAGTATAAAACAGAGTGTGGAAAATGGAGTTGTGTGGATCAATGTGAGAGTGAGTGGGATTCAGAGAAAGCTGGAACTGTGTATTTTGGGAAATGGGTTCAAGAGAGAATACGTACTGAAGACAAAAACAAGAAGCAGATCTGAAGAGAGAGGAGAGCTTTCTCTTCTTCTCTTTGCTGCCAACAGTCTTTTGGAAAGAGATGACACATGTATGTGATCCTTTCTCAAAAGAAAAAAATGGAGGAGGAGAAAAAGAGATGGTATTTATGTTATAAAATATTGAAGGAGAAGCTTCTGTCACATAATTGATTCTTGGGGTATTCAATAAAAAAAGTTATTATGGAGAACAGTTTTCCAGTTTTGGTTTTACTAAATTTTTATGATTTTGTGATTCTGAGTTTTATG
This sequence comes from Fragaria vesca subsp. vesca, assembly GCF_000184155.1. Taxonomy (NCBI): domain Eukaryota; kingdom Viridiplantae; phylum Streptophyta; class Magnoliopsida; order Rosales; family Rosaceae; genus Fragaria; species Fragaria vesca. The sequence continues at coordinate 1,214,843 of NC_020495.1, read as the reverse complement.
GGTGTTGGGTCAAGGGAGCAGTAACTATGGAGCTTTCAAGTTTTGCATACATGCCCTTGTGTGCTTTTAAGGTAATTTCTCTTGAGCAAATCCTGTTACTAATTGGGAAATTCCACCAACCACCCCTGAGATTTTGTATTGATTTGATTCAGATAATGTGTTCTAAGCTAGTTTTAAGAAATTAACAAAATGAGATTCAGCAAAAATGTTGTCAAACAGAAACAAATCCACACTTGATAACAGGCTTGATTAAGTCAAGATGAGCATATTTTGCATAACATATGGTATATATTATCTTTTTTTTTCTTTTTCTAGGGGAATATATTAGATGAATTAGATATGTCATTATCTATCCCTTGGATTCTTCTGTATGATTAGGCCCCCTAGGAGCTTATATCTCTCTGTATTTATTTCTTTCATACATATAGTTCAACCAAATAAGCACACAATCTTGGCCCAGTAATTGAATTGCTTCCAAATTTGAACAACTACCCAGCCAGCAGCCAAGAGTCCCTTTGGCATTGGCCTTCCACAAATGCCCATCACAAGCATCAACAATTTCATATTCCCCTCAACCTCTCTCTGCTCTTTCTGTTCTGGCATTGAAGCAAACTGTCTATATCAGTGTGACACATGCCCTAAGCTCAGAGAAACCGACATGGGTGAGATCAATTTTCTCATCTGGGTTTGTTGGGTTTCACCAGAAGAATGTGAAGATTGTGATGCAATGGTTTGGTTGGTTTCTTTCTAGTTTTGGAAGGTGAGTACCGTCTTTTTATTTATTTTGTGAAATGAGTGTAAGGTGAGGTAAGAAAAGCGAAAACATTAACGGTCAGCTTTGAATAATTAATAATTTTGTGGGATTATTATAAATCTCTTGAAAATGACATTTTACCAAATAGGAGATGGTGATCGATCTTTAGCTAAAAGCAAGAAATGATTGTCGTTTTTTTTATGTAAAAAGGGGGACAATTATGTGTTCTATATATTATATCTGCCAACCAGTAAATAATCAAAATGCTCAAAGACTAGGGAACATTATTAACATACTAATTTGACTCTTGTTACCAATTACTCATTGGGATCAAGAATTTCTTGATTGGCAAGAAAAGAGGTGAATGGTAATTGTCTATTGACGAAAATTTTTCTACGCACAAAGGTGTAAATGAACCGAGCAACTAATATGTATTATTTTGATCCGGCCATCTACGTCGCACTACATGCATATATACTAATACCGTTAACAAAATTGAAACCCAAAAAAATAGTCTCATGTGTTTCCAACTAAGGAAGTGAGAATACTAGGTCGAAGAAGATGTACTCTTATTATGGGCGTTTAATTTAATCGGATAAAAAATAAAAATGAAAGGAAAAATTTTGGGTCTCTAGTCTTCATTCGATCTTCACATACGACGATTTGAACACTTACCTATTAATAGTGCGAGTGCACCTTGGTGCGTATAATCTGCTCTTGGTAATTGAATATGATATATATTTGTATAACCTATAGTGATTTTTGACCTCAAAATGAATGGAATATAAAACTATGAATTGGGTATTTGGAATCAATAATATGATAAATTATCATGAGTATTCATATAGTCCATAGAGTATAGTATTGGGAGACCCTATGAGTGATGCCAAAGTGACATTTATTTATTAGCGGCATTGATCTGTGGGGGAGGTAACTAAGATGAAACATCTTAGTACAATAATAAGCTGTCCAAACTGCTAACTTACTTAATAGGTGAAAAATAAGTTTACTTAAAGTGCATGCAAAGCTAAAATGTGTGATGAAAATAACGTATACATTAGTAGAGTAGTAGTACTCTCAAACACTCAAAACACCATAAAATTCAAAAGAAGATCTACAGATGAAGGCAACATATATATAACAATGCATGCCTTCTAACCACGTGGTATAAAAATAATACTTACTTGATGCTCTTCCAATGTTTGCTAGTTTTAATTTTAATTTCATTGTTTAACACGATTGTTTGGTAATGACCAACTTGGTATCATGTATACAGAGCTAATAATTTCCCTATATTAATGATCAATTAATCTAAACCCTTTGCTCTAAATTAAGATTGACTGCAGAACATATTTTCACTAAATAGGATTAAAAATGTCCGATATTATTTGGTCCAGTGGCATAGTCTTTATTTTCGTAAGTGGAAGGTTGTGAGTGTAACTCACGCAGTTGTAATTTACCTGATAAAAAAGAAGATTCAAAATTATAAGATTGACATGAAATTTGATGAAAGGATTTGTGAGCTAGTTGGCTTATTCTGGTGTCGTTTTTTAATGGAATCGGGTAACATAAGTAAGAGCATCCTTCATACACTGCGTGTTAGGTGGATTGGTGGAAAGTAAGTCATTGAATATGAAGTTGGGAACATATGAAGACAGTACGGCCAGAAGAAAGATTAATTTCCCAAGAATCGTTTATCCCAAAGTGATAATCCGGCCAATAATCCACAAGTTTTTCCTGCTCACTTCTACCTGATTTTAGTTACTTCTGATTCACTTCTTCACCTTTGGAGTTGGTCTCACTGCTGTAAATAGAGGTTTTTGTTAACAACCCTAATTAGTAGGAAGGATAAAATGAAAGAAACGATGAGATGAGGTAGCTAGAGATACAGTAGGTTGAGACCAAACTAAAACAAAAGGGGATAACGTGTAGCCGGTGTAGGTTGGAAGCTAGAACGAAATGGCCGGTGTATATACCGATTCAAGGTGGCCGGTGTTATACGTGGAGGAGATAGGAGGTGAAAGCTTATAGTTACAGGGACGGTTGCTGTCACTGTATTTGAATTCCTTTACTTGGCTTCAAAGCTGCCCCATATATCTATTATTCGATCCGGTGAGGCTAACCAGAGTCAATAACTAAGTCCACCAGAGAGGTCAGGTCAGTTTCTGATGAAACATCTGAAGCGTGCAACTGCAGGCATGCAGCACCAGAATCACTACTACACTACAGTATTAGCTGCCACACCATTCTTCGATACCAAGCATTGCATGTGATGGAATTTACTCCTCTTGGTGTGGCCATTACTTGCTGTGTCTGAAACTGTCTACGATCCGAGAGTTATTTACTTATCGCAAAATATGGTTTACCTAGCATTGCTCATTTCTAAAACATTTTTTCCGTTGATCGATCAATGGCTTTAACTGCCGACCCAACCTAACTGCCCTTCAATATTAGGGGTCCATACCCATGCCAACTCTATGTACTATATATGTAGCTGGTTAAGGACCTACCTCTTTGTTTTTGGTTCATTTTCTGGCATTGTGGTCCTCCTGTTCTACTCTATGTATTTTCTATGGGGTTTTTGTTCAGAATTTGAAGTCTTGTATGAAAAAACTCCAAGCTCACATCTGGGGGGAAAATTAAAAGATTATATAAGATGGAAAGAGGTAGGGAGAAAATTACTTATGCATGAAGCGGTTCTATACTAATTTACATCCTGCTTGTGTTTTGGACTCGTTTCTAATTCATCTCATGCAATTAACATTTTGATTGTGAGGGTAATTGATCTCATGCATATACATTCTTCTGCTGAAACTCAGAATGCGATCCGATCACACCGTCCCGTTTCTTTATCCTGCAACTGCAAGTCCTCTTATCCTCCATAGACAAGACAGGCAAGAAGCTCGAGAACAATGACCGAATCTTCTTACTGGGTGCACTAGCTAGCTAGTACACTCTACTTACAGTACTCGTACTGAAAGGGAAACTTCTGCAATACAAAAGCTACTGTATATACAAAAATGAGATAAAATTGAAGCACACCACATGTGCTAGCTAGGTCCCCAACAGATACTTGTGCTGTCTGACAAACACCTTCATGTGTGGAATGGCCTAAGTTTAGTGACTTATTGTGGCCTACTGTGTATATGTGCCATTATCAAACTCACAATTCTCACAACAAGCTAGGATGTGAACACAGGGGTCCATTTACTTGAATGCCAAGGGCCATATATTTCACCATTTCTAGCACATACATCCATCAATTCAAAACTTCCATCACACATTTTACATACACTGGCATCCATCATAGACAGAATTTTGGTTTTTGAAATATATCACTAGCTACCTTGGTACTATGTAATAAATAGATTCATCCCCTTGGAGCGCATGCAGATTTATTCGACATCTTGCTGAGAAATGCTTTTAACTCGCATAGTACCCTTACATTGCATTAGAGGAGAAGTTCCACGAAATTTATGGGTGCATTAAGGAGATTTCAAACCTATATCAAGAAGTTTCCATGTTAGATTAGGATAAAGAAAAGAGTTCATCAGTTTGGTGGTAAGCCAAGAACAGGATCAGAAGTGTGAACCAATTAGATAGTGATGCTTGGTTTGTAGAGGGGGACTGATGATGATCACTTGCTAGATGGTCCGGTTTAGACCCTTTTCCAACTTCTTCAAGAGAGGGTCTCTTAATCCCACTTGTTGTTGGTGATCTACACTTTATCTGTAACATTATATAGAACATAATAATGGTTTATTGACAACATAAGTACAATTATGTACCTCAAATTGCTTAGTTGAAGCCTTTTGGGAGCTTTTTAGGAGCATCATTAGGCTGTGCTCTTGGATTCTTAAGAATCTAGAATGATAGCAAGAGAAACTAATTCTACATACTAGTATGCATATTGTGTACCAAATCACCATTAGGCAGCTGTGCTCTTGGTTTCAGATTGCTGATCGATTTAATTTTCTTGTGTAATCATAGTGTGAAATGACTAGTTAAGAAAATCACATCAAGTTATTATTAGATATAAACCTTATTAGTGTCCCCGAATTCCCGATCAACCTTATTTGTTGCATGCACCATATATACATGATTACATGGTCAATGATAAACCTTGTTTCCCTTCTAAGTTTAAGAGAAAGTAGCATAGTTAGGTAAACCTAACCCAACAACCTCACATAAGAATCAGATCAGCTAGAGATAATACAGATGATCCCCAGACTACAATCATTAACCCTTTTGAACCTTTTAAGATTCTTATGTATCATCATATAGCCTGATTAATATAGAAATGATCAACGCAACTAATCCAAGGACATATCAGTTTCATCTAGAATGGTATTGATTCACATGAAGAACAGTGATATATAAGCCAACAGATTTAACATTGTATCAACAAATCAAGAGAATGGATCAATATAATGTTGGAATGTCATATACGCACGGTGCTTAACCAGATATCAATTTACATTTAACGATCTTCTCGACCATGATATAGTTTTATAGAATGTTGATCATTTAGGTTATTTCATGTGAAGAAGTGAGACTTTCACTTTCATCTCTGCATCATAACAATATTCATGTGACCACATAGTGATAATTACCCATTGTCATATCCAAACATGGATCATATAAAGACAATACAATATCTTTAGGTTTCATGAAACTTTAGGTTATTTACTCTCAATTGTCATACATGTTGGATGGACAAGGACTAGGGCTCAATCCCAACAAAGGAAAGAAATGATGAGACTAAGTGCACACATGAGAGACAACAGAAGGTGGCCATGTGATACAATATCATCAAAGATTGAAAGATTGAAAGATTGAAGAAAACACACACCACCTCTAACAAGTTACACAAAGACAATAATTAAAGGGATCATAGTAGACTATAGAGATATATATATCCACATACTTCCCAAGAAGATGAAGGTCTATTTGTTTCCTTTCTCTTTTGGGCTCTTTTGGCACATTTGCTTATTTGATGTGATTCCCTGGGAGGCTGGAAGCACCTTCAGCTCTCTCTCACTCTCTCTGTCACGCTCAATCAAAATCTCAATGAGAATAGATGCAAAGAGAGAGCCAAAGAGGAAAAAAGATTGAAAAGTTAAAATATGAGAGTGAAATTAAATTAAGAAAATCACGTGCTGGGACAGCCAAGAAAAGTGTACAGAAAATCAGGAATCACGTGATGTAAAAGAAAAAGAACCCAAGTGAAGTGAAAAAAAAATTTTAAAAATATAAAATTAAATAAATTAAGAAGGCTGAGTCGGTGGAGCAATTGACAAATTTTTTTCTAATTTTTGTAAAAATTCAAATTATTTTTTCACTTGGGGAAACATATTTTGTTAACAACTCTCTCAACTTAATACGGTGTTTTTAAATCAAAAATTTTGAAATTTGACTTATAAAGTTTATTACAGTGTTCAGTTAAAATTTATTTATATCTACAAGAGAATCAATATATCACGATCAATAACTTGAATTATTCATGATATCATTCATTTTTATGTAGATTAAAGGCTCAGTAACACATAAACCAAGTTACAATTTTTTCTTCCAATTGCCGATTATTTGGAGAAGTACCTTTCTACTTTCATAAGAAGGAAAATGAAGCTGATTGGGCCTGTATAACACAAAATTTCGGTCCAAATTTAATTAAGGCTTATTCCAGATCCAAATTTTCTCTAGTACTCCGGTCGGCTTCAGGCCCAAGAGAATTTGATATCATTACCTCATTGACATGGGAATTCCAGCGAAGTCAGTTTCACATGACAATAAACTGAACCGGCAAGATCACTTTTACATGACAAGAAACCTGAATATGCAAAATGCATGAAGCTCTAGAATAACCTCCTGACGCTTAGACTCGAATTGAGGTCATTGGACATGGAAAGAGTTCCATTTCTCCATGGTGTAAGCGGGTTATCCGGTGAATGTGTTACTGGTAGTATCTGGGCTTCATTCTTTGAGATAGGAGGAGTTGGAAATTGAAGTGTACACATGTTGTAGATGGGTTGAAGATGGAAAGGAGCAAAGCTGATGGGGAGTGTGTTAGACAAGTAGTATATATAGGTGAGTATAAAAAATTGACATTGCACCCGCATAAATGCCAAGTTACTAACAAAAACAATGTCGATCGAGTCCAAGGTATCCTGCACGCAATCGGACACCTACAGTGCGTTTGAACCTTTAGTCTAGTTTGATGATTCGATTCCAACCATTTGTATGGTTTGTTTAATGTCTCCCCCTTTCTTGTCGATTTATTCTCTTTTATTAAATAAATTTCTTTTGCAAAAAAAAAAAGTTACTAACAAAAACGATTCAAAACGATTCAATATTCATAAGTTTTGAATCGTTATAAGCTAAGTACGTCAAAATATAGCTTATTGCAATTACTAGAAACCCTCTATGATATGACTTTGGGCTAGTTAGTATAGTGCAATAAAAAAGTTTGTTCACTAAATATAGAAAAAAAAAAAAAAAAAAAAAAATTAGAACTAGCTCTTGTCCAGTTTCGATGGTCGCCAAACCTATAGAACACTGTTAGCACATGTGAAGCACACAAACAGTCTCTTAGGCGTAGATCTGGATTCACGAAACTTTGAAGCTGCCTCCGCCACCTTGAGAGACTCTTCTCTTTGTGTGGCTTCAATAAGTGCTCTCTTTTCTTCACTAGCCTTGTGAATTTCAGCCACTTTATTCTTCATTTTCTCAACATATTCTGCCTTCTTTCTTTCGAACTTCTCCTGTGGTTAGCATATACAAAAATATGAGTTACGAGTTTTACCTTGTAAGATCGAAATATGGTTCCTATAACTAATGATATAATATGTACCTCAATTTTTCTGAGTTTTGCTTCAACAGAAGATTTTTTGTTTTCTTCCCATAATCCTACTGCAGACATCCTTTTATATGCCCTGTTATGTATTTCATTGTTTTCAATCAATCGCTATAGTCAAGCATGAACTGTGCTCATGAACATTATTCGATCTTTCATGCAGATTCAGTGTGGCAATATCGCCAATATGTCCTAGTCGAGTCAGGAATTTATCATAGTATTGTGTTAGAAAGAAAAAAAAGTGAAGTAAAATGATCTTATACCTGTTCTCTACTTTTGTCTTTTCACTTTCTTCCCATGCTTTGATTAAGGCCAGCCTTTTCTCGGTTTCAATTTCTGCATACATTACATCTGAAGAAACAAATACGAAAAGACGAAGATTTCTTCATCTTAGAATTTAAGTGATTCGAAGACTTACCAATTACAATCAAGTGATACAAATAAGAAACAGAAACATTGGTTGCATATACCTTTCTCAGTTGAACTTCTTATACCTTTCTTTGCAGCAGGATGATCTACATTCTCTGCTATGATCATTAACAATAATATTTACATGTTAGATGAATTATGATATGAGATAATCTAATCAAAAAGAGCGGGAGAGAGATAGAGGGTTTCACATTAGTGTGTTTACCTTTGACAATTGCAAGAGGTTCACCAGCTGATGATGCCTTCTCTTCAGAAACTGGGATCACACTCTTCTCTGTATCGACGAAGACATAGTTCATTGGTGGTTCTTTCTTGGTCTCCTCTTCCATGAAGTAGTCCCTAAACTTAGCCAGAGTTCCAAACTAACCTTAGAGAGAAAGACAGACAAATCAGTATCTGTAAGTTTGCTTGAATATGAGCACTGATTGATGAAATGTGGTAGGTGAAAGAGGTAGACATATATATTGGTCACCATGGGATTTCTTTAAGTTTTGGTCCATTTTTGGCATTTCTTTACGTTGATGCGTTACTTCTTCAACTTAGGAAATAAGAGATAACAAGAAAAATGATTAGAAGAAAATGGAAATGAGAAGAAATTACGTTCCTTATATTGCATTGTGGATTGACATATATAATTATTGTCTATCGGTAGATAATAGTAGTAGAGTATGTAATGGCTGTTTCTGACCTTCGTTTTACCCAAATTAATGAAAGTCGTAACTGACACTTTAAAAAAAAAAATATAAAGATACCAGATCAAACAAAAGCTTTTAAAGTGTTATATTTTCATAACATTGTCGGCAAACAGTATCTTACCGTATGCTCTAGTGGTATAACATCTTTTATCCGTTGAAGTCTTACTTCGATTTTCATATCGGTATGTTAGTCGTCACGTAAACAACTTATTATAGAAAGCATTATGGTACGGTTGTTTTTACTCTTATTTTGTTGGGGTCAAATAATTCTAATAAACTGCTTCAACCCAACCTTCTGGTACAAGTAGTGAAGCTTCCTAAGGCCACTTTCACCCACCACTAGTAGCGTGACAATATGAACTTTCATGGTGAAACTCTTTCTCCTTATCCAACCATGAGAAATTTCTTAGCGTATATTATTTGGAATTGGAGATTGGATGTTCAACCTGTTCATGCATGAAATTGGAGAGTAGTGCACCAGTTTTGAAGTTTCAAGGTATTTGTAACTCTCTGATCAGTTGCAGCCTTGAAGGGACAAATACTCTGATCTGTAAGAAGTGAAATGCATGATATATAAAAGAAATATACATACCACAATGGAGAGCTAGTCTATTGGATATACAGAACTCACGATTCAAATAAGGAACGTAGAAATTAGTTTCTTCCAGTTTTGATACCTTGATTTCTTATTTGTGATGATTTCGAGGATTGCATGTAAGACAACAGACGACGATAAGTTTCTTAGACAGCTTTCTTCATATAAGGAGATACTCCAGTTCCATTCTGGAAGATTATGCGCATCAGAATAAGTTTAAAACCTAAATTAGTTTTGATTATATGGTTATGGATATTATTGAGAGCCAATCCCACATCGAGAAAATGCCAAAAGAAATATAGGTTTATAATTGAGTAATTTCTCACAAGAGGGCAACATTGGTGTTGATTCAAACAAGTGGTATCAGGGCTATGTTAAACTAGGATGCATCTTGATCTGGTTGCTTCAAGTCTGACCTAGCTCTGATACCATGTGTTACTGACTTCACCATGGAAATTTTTGCATGCTCTGCTACAATTTTTTGATACATATGACCCTGAGATGAGATCTTCAATCATAAAAGTACATCTTCTGGTTATGGATTCTCCCTATTTCAACTTTGGCAATTGCAATGACGGTTTAAGCTCAAGGAACACCAGAAATTGGACCCTTGGTTCTTGGCTGCTACAACTTTCTTCTCCAGTTGGTGATAGCTGGAGGCTTAAAATATGTCCAAAACTATGATAGTATTCCCGGCCTAATAGAAAAGATTAACTTCCACTTCTGGACATCTGATTTCAGATGCTTTCGGGCAATTGACATAGCACCAAGCTGTTAAGGCACAGATTAAGAAAGATCACACTACGAGTTCTGCTGAGGTCGTGGCTCAGTGACAACGGTGGAGGATATATACCGAAAGCATCCCACATAGAGAACGAAGAGGTCGTAGTAGTTTTTATAAGCTCAGACATCTCAGCAGATGGCACCGACGTCTCGCATCTAGTGAGCCCGTTGGGCTCCGGTTGTGGGTTGAACGGTTGGTATCAGAGCCGTACTGTGCTGGAGTCTACTTCAATTCAGACTAAATTTCAGCGTAAACCGGCTCTGATACCAATTGTGGCTTACTCACTGATGCCTTTTACCTTTTTTTTTACAGTGAGGTAATTATCCAGCATGTTTTTATTATTATATTTTCACTGAGACAAGATACACAGTCCTATATATGCACCGGTGTCGATTACTTGAAACCGAAACCCCATATGCTTTACACTTGCGGTAGCATGCAACCGTTGCACACAAAAAGCCAAGGCTTTTTCTCGTGGAACCAAACAATTGTCACTGGTTTTATTCACTACTTCCGGTCTTCCACCACCCCTGAGCTTCCTGATTCCTTTGTTTGCGCCAAAAACATGGGTCCCCAGCCCACGGTATCACTTCCCCTCCCTGTTCATCCACCTCTATAAATACCTGGGTTCAGATCGATCATATATATAGAACATCACCATCTGGTGCATGTAGGAATAAGCATTAGTACGTCACAAATATGGACGTGTTTATTTCGGAAGAGTATGTTGTGAGGCGGAGGATTGAAAGAGAGGTGGCGGCTTCTGCTGGGAATGGAAATCGGAAAAGTTCGAGTTCGAGCGGCGGCAGCGAGTCTGCTGCGGTGAGAAGGATCGAGATCAAGGAGAGAAAAGCTTGGGGAGGTGCAGCAGGTCAAGCATTGCGGCATAGTAGTGATCATTTTGCGGTCTCTTCTGGAGTCGATAGTGATATTCATGTTGTTTTTAGCTGCTTCTCAGCCTAAATTAGGTGGTAATCAACTATTCTATATATAGTTATATTTAGAAAACTAATTAGCATTTAGCTAACTAGGAAGAACTGTAGACACTTAAACATGTGTCATCATATATTGAGGGTTCAGAGTTCAGACTATGCATGGCAGCCTGCAGGCTACTAGGGTTAATGAATATGTAACTTTCTCTAGTAGTTCTTGAAGGGTTTGATAGATCATCTCCCCAGATATGTTTTACAGATCAGTAGAGACTACGTATCTTGAAATACAGTGTGAAGTTGAACTGACCAAATTTCCGTTAATTAACCTAGCTAGTAATTAGTAAAACAAAATACAACACTAATGATTGTCAACTCAATTTTGAGTCAACAAAATGCGATCAATTATCCTTAACTGAAAACATACGTACATATTTATTAAAGACATACATATATATAGATTAATGCAACTATGCAAGTAAGTACTATGCACTTGTACAGGTACCCTCTTAGGAATTAGGAGAACTAATTCTGAGATATAGAGAAGTTATGACGACCTCACTATTTCCTCTTCCTCCGGTGACGTCCCATCTTCAATATGAGAAGCAGTCTCCGAAACCATACTGACCAGAAAATCAAAGATATCGGTGGCCACGACCGCCGAGGCCACGTCGTCTTTGTGCAGCGTCCTCCTCTTCCCTTGCAGCGTGGTCGCCCAAGACCTCCGTGTGAGCTCCTCTATAAACAGCTCACACGCCTTTGAGAACACAATCGGAGCCTCCCCGGATATCATCTTCACGTCCTCTCCGGATTTCTTCATGATCTTCTTGATCCTGGCCAGCGGCAACGAGTGTGGTCCGGTTCTCCCCGATATGCCTCCAGACATCATGAATCCCGAGTACTTTCCTGCTTGCCTCATTTCTTTTCGAACCCTAGTCTCGACTGTGAAGGTAACTAATCGTCTTTCTTTCGGTTTAAGTAACGTGCGAAGGGAATGATGGAATGAACTTATGTGAAATGGAAGTTCTAGTTATATAGGGCTATGTAGTACATGATGAAGGGAGGGAGCGAGGAAGCCGGCAGGTGAGGTCAGGCCAGCCTGCTTAAGCCGGCCGGCTAATTAAATCTAAATTAGATTAACGAGTTCTAGTATATGACTTTCATAAACATTTGGTTTGCCTTCTCTTATTCAAAGCATGTATAATTGTGAAACATAAAATCGTCAATGCGTATGCGTCACTATAAAAAGGCATGATATGGCCTCCACAGTAACTAGGGCAACAAAGATCCTTGCAGACAAAATTCCCATTTTGGCAAGGAAAGCAATAGTGCATATATATTCAAACAGATCATGGTTCATTGCTCTTCTATTTTATTCATCTCTATATCGGGTTTTATCACTTTATGTTTGGCATCAAAATTGTAGCTAGTAGGTACATTCATCAATGAGGTCTGTTGAGATATGGTCTTGATTAAACTAGTAGCTAGTGAACAAATAATGCAAAATTTTATTAATTTGGTTGTGTTTGAAGGGTTAATTAGAATAGTGTTCGGTTAGCATTTGGTCTAGTTTCATTATTATATGTGTAGCTAGGTTTTGGTGAGATACGGTCTATATACGTTTAATTTGTAGAATAATAAACAACACAATTAAGTTATAAAACCTAGTTTTAATTGATTGCGTAGAGATTTTGCAATGATATAATTCACAAGCAACGTCGGAACCAATCACGGACCTTGGATTATAGTTGATAACGTCACCCAAGCTAAACCAAGCTTTCCGTTCAAAGTTAAGATCCAGAGAGAGAGAGAGAGAGAGAGAGAGAGTGGCTCCTCCCATGGCCGGAATCTTTGCTGAACGATGCCGGTTATCGCCATGGTGTCTCAGCTTGCTTGCCATAGGAGCGAAAGGAGGATCATATATTGGATTAAGAAAAGGGTATGCTCTGAAATTCCTCATATCAATCCTACCCTAGCCTGGAATCCAACTGATCAGTTCTGCAGTGTATCTTATACTCGTAAAGTTTAATCCTAAATCCTCTAAATATTGACTTGTACGTTCTCTACACTGATAGTTTTCTCGAATCATCGATCATACAAAGTTAAGTGTAACATAATATCTGCATGTAGGGGGAGTATGATTCTTTAAATTAAGAAATATCTACAAAATACACACACACACACATATATATTTAGGGTTTATCATCTATTTTTGTTTACATTTTCAACCATCTTTATTGGACGTACTTGCTTACTTCGTTTGCGGTTGAGCTTAAGTTTAGAGGTTCAGGGAGTTCGAAATAAAAGATTATAGGTTTCTATTGTAACCGGCGTACTTCAATATATGTCTTCTCCCGAGTTGTTTTCTTGATTACCCTTCTCCTCTTAGATCACAGGAAGAACGAAGAACAAGGAGTGCAACTATTATCAATTAGCTTCTGATACGTTGTTTCTGTGATCTAATTAAATTAATTTAGGCTGGGGACAAAAACATCAAGGTGCATTGAAGTTCTATCCTTATATGCATGTATATATAGAGCCTCCCTATAAATTGGGTTGAAAAGAAGCCATGGCTCAAGCCCCTTCTGCTCCTCCAATGCCTCCAGCGATGGGTGGTACTTCTGATGATCATGGTTCTTTTCAGGGGGTACCTCATGCTGCTCCTGCAAAGCCTCAAAGTAAAATACACACTCTCTCTCTGTTTCTCTCTATCATGATGCATGCATATATGCTTGCCATTTGAATACTTACAATATCTTCTAAGCATGCGAGTTTCTTTGTTGTTTGCGCAGAGGATGCAGGTGTAACGAGAGGTAATCGTTAACACTTAATCTCAGTATCTTGAATTATATTTGTTATTAGCAGAAATTAAAGACGTTATTCTCACAAGTTAATACTTAATCCTGTCATTGCCTAATAGTTTTGTCAACGAATACTGTGGGTTTAATCAAAGCATGGGAAGAAAGAGAGAAGGCTAAACTGGAAAACAAGTAAGCGTCAAATATCTTTATGCTAATCCAGTGCGCTCATGAGTCATGACATGAATGTAAAATTGTAAATTCATCCAATTAATCTGAGTATCTAAGCATGATTTGTATTGTGTTGGTATATTCAATAATCGATTGCTACTTCTAACCATATATAAACTTCATATTGAAAGGGCAAATAAAAGGTTATCTAATGTTGGAACGTGGGAACGAAGCAAGCAAGCAGGTATTGAAGCGCAACAAAGGAAGTATGAGGTAATTTGGTTCTTGATAATGGTACGTGTATCTATAATGAAAATGCTTTGGTTCTGTTTTTTTTTATTGATCAAAATTCTCTTGTTCGCAGGAGAAACTAGAAAAGAAGAAGGCATTGTACTTTGAGAAGATGCAAAACAAAATAGCTGAAGTCCATAAGGAAGCAGAAGAGAAGAGGATGATGGTTCAAGCTGCAAAAAAGGAAGAATGCCAGAAGGTGGAGGAGATGGCTGAGAAATACCGTGCAACTGGGCATGCACCAAAGAATAAGATATCTTGTTTTCACCCTTGAAAATTCTAGTTTTCTAGTCTCTAGTCACTGGCTCCTTGGTCGATCACTGGTGGATTTGTAGTATAGAACATTTTGTAATGCTACAGTATGTTGGCTTTGATATGGAAAAAGGAAATATATGGAGAATTATTAGGTGCTAAACTGCTAATTAATGATCAGTAATCACATATATAGCTGTAAGCATCTGTTATACGAACCACTTTATATTACTTCTAATTAAACCGGAACTCATAATACGCCTCAAATCCAGTGTCAGCAGTTTGATTAGCAACAAGCTCAGCGAAAAAGGAAGAAATAAAAAAAGGTATAATACACCATATCCGAAGATTTTGATGGAGCGGATTCAAGCACTAAGGTACACTTGAACCATCTATATGCATCCCGCGTGCGCTAACAGTATTTGCTTGGTCGTTGGTTAGTCAAATGAAGACCAAGAAAACGGAATCGGACTAAGAACGAAATTACCTTAGACTCTTTAGAGCAGTTTGGGAGGCAGATAGCCAACCCCAACCTAAAACAAAATCTCAGTTCATAGTTGATCCTTTAGGACACATACTGATAAAATACTGCCCCCAAAATGGAACCAACTGTAGAGAGAGCAACTACAAAACTGTTTTTTGTTAGCTAGCTATTCGAACCGGTATAAGTGTGTAACAGTTTTGAATGTGCTTTAATGTTTCTTAGAATCGTTATGTATGATTTTGTGATAAATAAAGTTGTATTTATTCAGAAAAGTGTGAGGTTAGCTCACACAAAAATATATCCATCCGGTGATATCTTTATGGAATTGTAACATTTGATCTAAATGAGTAAATGACCAAATATAGTAAATCATCTATATATGAAACAACTAAAGCTTATATGGATCCCATTTGTGAAAGACTATTTCAAGCAAAGTATCTGCCTTCTAAGAACAATTTTATCTGTATCTGATCCAAAAGAAGTGGAATTTCTTTACGTGTCTTCCATTCACCTTGCAAGTCACCATCTCCACTCGTTGATCCGTTGGATTTTAGACATTGATTCTAGCTTTGGCAATTACAAGTAAAGGGTGACAGGTGAAACAACAAATATCCGAGCTTGTTCAATCTCGAAAAAAATTCAGCAGAGATTGAACTTGCACGGTTAATTTCTCTTGCTGAACGCTAGCTCGATCAACATTCTTGTTGCTTTGATTCCTTTTGTTTTGTTCAACTCTTGATTGGAATTATCTGTGACAACAAGAAATGTCGTTCATTGGAACCCAGCAGAAATGCAAGGCTTGTGAAAAGACTGTTCATTTCATTGAACAAGTATCTGCTGATGGTGTTCCTTATCACAGAACCTGCTTTAAGTGCAGTCACTGCAACGGACAATTGTCGGTAGGTTATCTACATATGTCATATCTTATTTTGTATTGATTCCTTCATTTCAATGATTTATGTGCTATGTCACGTCGTCAATATCAAGTCATCAATATGGTTTGAATTGACAGTTTAAGAACATAATATGTTAAATTTACGCCTAATATATATACTTAGAGGTTGATAATTTTAGGACCAAATCGATACTATTGATTTAATCCAGATTTTGTTGTTAATTTAAATCGGTCCTGTATACATAATGAAAGAAGTTCTAGGTAACTTGGACAATATATATTAGCCTTGATTGGAGTACTATAAGGTAGCTGTGTGTGTTGTGGTTATAGATAAGCAGCTACTCCACCAGGGAGGGAGCTCTATACTGCAAGCCTCATTTCGAGCAACTCTTCAAGGAGAGTAACTTCAAGAAACCTCCATCAGGTACTTTTCCCTAAAATGGTGCAGCTAGGAAAAACTTCATTACTTTTTTCTGTAATTTTCCCAGCTGATTGATCTAAATATATATACTGATGTATTGTTTCCATTGTGGTTTATCAGGTGGAATGCTGGTACGCATCTTATCCTTATAATTCAACATCATCTAGCATCGTACATATACCTATTTAGATTGTATATGTTAGTCCAACAAAACTATGTACAATAATTTGTCTCTTTTATATGTACATGTACAGACCAAGGCCCCTAGCAAATTGTCCTCCATTTTCTCTGGGACTCAAGACAAATGTGCTGTCTGCACCAAAACTGTTTATCCATTAGAGAAGGTTTGAATCCCCATTATATCACTAAATCAGATATTCTATAATATGCAATGTGCATCACTATATATATAGAAGATTTTCAACTGCAACTTTAACATGCATGTACATGATCAGATTTAGTATTGAAAGAGAAACTGATTCGATACCGTGAAATTTCTCGAACAGGTTACTATGGAAGGAGCGTTTTACCACAAGAACTGCTTTAGGTGTAACCATGGGGGTTGCTTCCTCTCACCCTCAAACTGTGCTGCTCTAGATGGCATTCTATACTGCAAGCACCACTTTGCCCAGTTGTTCAAGGAGAAGGGCAGCTACAATCACCTCACCAAGACTGCTTCTATGAAGAAAAATGCAGCTCCATTACCCGAGCCAAGTCCCACGGAAGAGGCAGAAGAACCAAAGCCAGACGCAGCAGCGGAAGCAGAACCCGAGGCACAGGAGTCACAAGATGCAACACAATCACAAGAGCAATAGTGACAACAGTGCCCCGTATGAACCCAAAATAGCGAGCACCATGCCAAGTCGATTGTTCTAGGCTTTGGGGAACACATATGGCTTTTTTGACATGTTACATTTTCCCCCTATGAGAATTGAAATTAATTGTTGTCGAGTTGAGTACAGAAATTCAAGGGGTTCTAATATATGGCTCGTTTCCATCAAATGCTAGCTGAACATAAACAGAGATGCTGCATCGTTTCACTTTACAACAAAACTACAACGGTAAGTTTACAATCTCACTGCTTTTGTGAAACACATGCGAATAGATTATAGGGCTGGCTCAAGCACTATAGCCCCTAACCCAACGAGTCCCCAAATTTGTATATATGAAAAGGGGAAATTCTTCACTGATGAAAATACCTTCAAAAGTAAAAACTGATGCATCTTTGTCCATAAACACTTCACCAAATATAAAATTTAGGTGGTCGAGTTGATAAAAGTTTTGTGGAATCCTCACGGATAACTTTGAATCCTTCTGTCATCGATTGAAGTTGAATCTAAATCTATCTATCCTTACCCAGTCAAGTTAAGAAACGTTCTTAGATGACCTATCGACAGTCTGACATGAAACATTTGAGTATGCCTTCTGATCTCGATAATCATCATCCGTTATCGGCAAAGAAAAACAATTTAATAATTTATCCCCGAATATCTTACTTTGGATAAATAAATTTACTCCAGTAGTAACAAGTAAATAGTAAAATACGGAAAATTCTAGTATGAGTTAATGCATAACATACATCAAGTTTTCTGAATATTCTTAACCA
>NC_020495.1:1182729-1196866 GCF_000184155.1 Fragaria vesca subsp. vesca | reverse complement strand
TATGCAATAATATTATTACGATAATAAAAAGTGTTACAAACTTCATTGTTACAAGTGTAGAGAACATGTATACCAATAAAACAACTGATGCGTTGTTATACAAGTAAAATATTAATAATATGGAGTAAATTGTTATGGTGTAATGAGGATCTTTATATTGTAATTACTATCCTTTAAGAAGTTTTTAGTTATGTGACGACGTTTCTACATAGTTTATCGATAATTGAGGTGAAAAGTAATAATCAAGGTCAATTTCATGGTAATTCTTTGTATGAAAACCATTTGCCACATAAGCGACAAATAGTTGAAAAAGTAGTAATCAAGCTTGTATTTGTAGTAATTTTTCCAATTACAAGTTTGAAAATTATTTTACCAATATGACAACAAATTGTCGTAATAATGGTAAAACTGATATACATATGGTAAATAAATTGTTTGTGTAATAAAGTCCTTTAGCTAGTAATTAATACCTTACTTTATGTAAAATTTGTTGTGATTGAGATAATTACTTATAATACAACATGTTTTACTATAAAGTACAACAACTAAGGTATAACTGATAAATATAGTCGTATTATTGATATTACTTGGAATACGATTTTTTTAACGAAAATAACGATAATTTTATCTCTATTGACAACGAATATTGTAAATATTAATAATTAGACATAAATTATCTGAAGTCGTTAATCTTGTAAAATAGTTCTTTTTTTATGTAATTATGGTCATTTTTTAAGTAAATTACAACATTCATAATATTTTTACTACAAATACCACATTTAACCTATTTAGTGGTAATTACGGTGGTAAACTAAGTAATTACAACATTGACGACCCTCATTACACGTTTTTGAACAATTCACGTGTAACATAATTAAAATGTCCTTAAAATTGTAATTTTTTTACACATATCACCATATTACTGAATGACCTATTTACCTGTACAACAGATTGTTTATTTTTATATATTATTTTTAAATAATTGACATTCCCCGTAAAATACACAACGTTCTCAACCCATTTTCATAGTGCACAACACACAAGTGACACAACTGTGGTTCATCTTCGTTCTCACAGAACTGCCACGTCGCTCTCCGGCGGATAAAACATTCTGAAGCTCACTCTATCTTTCCCAGGAGCTCCAAAAGCCTCTCACACCCACCACTCTACTCGTCTCCGAATGGCCATTAGCGCCTCCCTGAGTTGTATCCTTTTATAAGAGCCCAGCTCTTCCTTTCATCTGTCAAACAAAAATGGACGGTTTCTCTCTCACCCTTACTACCCACACCCCTTTCTTTACTAACCGGACGCGTTTTCCTTCACTCTCAAGAGCACCAATCCCAGTTTTCCCTCCAAAAAATACCAACTTTATTGTTTACAGCTCCAAAGATGAGCCCAAGTTGGACCCTTTGGACCAAATGGAGCTCAAGTTTGGTCGCATGATCGGTGAAGACCCCAAACTCACACTTGCCAAGGTACCCTCTTGTGTTTTTGCTCTTAAAAATGTGTTCTTGAATTTTGAATTTGCTTAGTACTAGTTGTTACTTGTATGTAGTTTTTTGTTGAATGTTTAGTTATTTTGGAATTTTGGGTATTGTAGATATTGGGTAGGAAAGCAAACCCAGAAGCTAGTTATATGGATATTGAGAAGAGCTTTTACAAGAACAAGGGTAAGATAGTTGAGATAAAGGAGGTACCTTTTGGTGTGCCCAAGAATGCTGAGGTGTCTAAACCCATGGAGGGTTTGGGTTTGGATATGGTTAGACCTGTGCCAAAGAAAGTTAAGTCATCTCCCTTGGATGGTTTGAATTTGGCTCGGCCGGTGCCGAAAAAAGGAGTTAAATTTGAGGTTGATGATAAGCCTAGAGGGTCTGAGGTTAAGAAGTTGAGTCGACCTGTTGCGCCAAAGGGTGTGGATGGTAGTAAAGGTAGTGTTCCTAATGTGATTTTGAGGAAACCGAGTTTGTTTAGTGAGGATGATGTTGAGGATACGCGGTCGAGGCTGAGGATTAAACCGAATTTGTCATTGAAGATGAGGATTGAGCAGCCTAAGGAGAAGTTTAGTGATATGACATTGTTGAGAAAGCCCGAGCCAGTGATTGTTGATGAAGATAGTGAAAAGAAACAAGATGAATCGTCTAGTAGTGTAGGTAGGAATGGTGTTGGTGATATGACATTGTTGAGAAAACCCGAGGCAGAGAGTATTAATGGAAGTATTGGAAAGATACAAGAGCAATCTAGTAGTGTAGATATGAGTGTTATTGGTGATGCAGAAATGGAGATGTTGAGTGAAGAAGTCAATAATGAAGTTAGTGGTTTCACTCTATTGGAAAAGCCCAAAGCATTAAGTATGGAAAAAAATATTGAAAGTGATAATGAGGAATTTGAGCAAGAAGAGTCTAGTGTTATTGTAGATACTGATGGCTTCAAGGATCTATCTGAAGTTGCTGCAACGAGCGATCTAAGAAGACCCAGTCTCGAGGAATCCAGGGATGGTTTACTTGCAAAGATTCCCAGTCAAACAGATGATTACCCTATAGGTACTATTTATGTTGCATTGTATATTTCATTCAGCTAGAACTTTCAAATTGATACTGTGCTTGGAATTATAAGGATTACAGCCACATAAGCAGAGCACTATGGCGTCCAGTAAGGAGGTCATTGATGAGGATGAAATGTCTAGTACAAGTTCACCTGATTCTAATGTTGAACTTTATGTAGATGCTGCGCTACAAGGAAAACCAAAACGGTAAGCAAAGTCAGTCTTGAAATTCGTTTCCCCAGCCACCATTAAGTTGTTGTTTTGGTTTGATTAACTGGATATTTTCTTATAGGTTGGACCAACCTGTGAAAAAAGCATCTGTGAATGCAGAAAGCATTGCTGCTGAGCTTGAGAATCCCCTCTCTACATCTCCCAGTGTACTAACTCACATTTAAATGAGTTATTTCTACATTTAATTCTTTGCTGTTACGAAGCTTTATACTCTACAAATTTGTAGGGACATGAAGATGCTGATTGGATTGCAGCTGAAGAATTGGTTAAGACTGGAAATAGGGGAGATGTAGAAGTTATAAGTGCCAGCACCAGAGGTTTTGTTGTAAGTAAACTTTAGATAGTGATTCTTTTTATGTGTTTTTTCCTTTATTAGTAATCGTTATTGTTCCATTTTATTTCTCTGGCATTTGATTTGACCTTTATTTCAGGTATCTTTTCGCTCTTTAGTAGGATTTCTGCCATACCGTAATCTGGCTTTCAAGTGGAAATTCTTAGCTTTTGAGTCATGGTTAAGACGAAAGGGTTTAGATCCGTCCTTGTACAGGCGAAATCTTGGAATTATTGGAAGCTATGATGTCACAAACAAGATTAATCCAAGCCTAGAAAATGATGATATTGTTATTAAAAATGAGGGAGAAGTTACACCGGATATGACACTGGAAGAACTTCTTGGGATATATGACCAAGAGAAAATCAAATTCTTGTCATCATTTATTGGCCAGGTTTGGAGCAGTGATGGAAATTGAAAGATTGATTGTTTTAACTTTTATCTTGAGTCTTTAACATCACTATAATATTATATTTTGTTCTTGTTATTGATTTTGAGAAACTTAACTTTGCAGAAAATCAAAGTAAATGTGGTATTGGCCAACAAAAATTCTGGGAAACTTGTATTTTCAGTGAAGCCAAAAGAGAAGGAAGAGTCAATTCAGAGAAAAAGAAGTCTCATGGTGAGAAGCCACATTCAATTTGTTTGATGTATCTTTGTTGTTCTTTGTTTCAGCATTCCATCTATTCTTAAATTACTAGGTTTTGTTGACGACCATCTCTGTTTCTAAATTAAAATGTTCTTTATTGTTAATATGTACATGGGTAGAAACAGACGGGATCTTTTGATAGTGTCTATTGGAATATGGAACGATCAGCTTTTCTAGTTGGAACTTGGAAATGAATTTGGTATTAGGGTCCAATTAAAATGTTTTATTGAATGTGTGTGACGAAGCCATTATCCTAAACATTGGACTTGTTAATTTATCAAACATATTTTGAAGTTAGTGTAGGAAAGTGTATTTTATGTGGTTCTCAAACAAAAAAAACTGTGATGTTATCCTTTACAACATTACGTTAATGAATGCCATTCTCAGCTTATTGTGGACTGAAAAACTATGTAATCTTCAGTCTCTTACACCCATTTTTCTGGCAGGCAAAACTTCAAGTTGGTGATGTCGTGAAATGCTGCATCAAGAAAATTACTTATTTTGGTGTTTTTGTTGAGGTAACTAAAATGTTTCCCACTCAGTTTTGTTTTTTTTGGAAGTGGAAAGAAATTGTGTGCAACTGTTTTGATATCGCAGTTTGGTTCCATGATGAGGGTTCTGCATGACTAACAAATCTGATCTAAAGAATTTGTTGATTTGGTATGATCTCATTTGAGTCATGCTCTTTGGATAATATCATCAGCGTAAATGCCCTCGACATGGAGCCAAGACTGTGGACCTAACTTTCAAGAACTGTTTACCAATCAAATTGAGCCTAATTTCTTGTGAAACTGATATAGGTCGAAGGAGTGCCTGCACTAATCCATCAGTCAGAAATTTCTTGGGATGCCACTGTGGATCCTTCTTCTTACTTTAAAGTTGGTCAGGTAATTTGCTCAATTATCAAAATGTAGCTAATGTGCTTTTGTTTATTTGGGTCTATGTTGCTCAAATTTGAGACTGGTCCGGTAATCAAGGCATGAATAACGTAAATCTTCCGTGGATAAAAGCTGTCTTATTTCTTCAATTCTTCTGTGCCTTCTCTTGGCTGAACTTTGTCTTTGCTTTAGGTTCTGTACAAATTTCTGGGCTATTTTTTTTTTTCTCTGAACCTGGATTTAAATTGATAAAGAAACTCTTTCTAACCTCAGATTCTCGAGGCAAAAGTTTACCAACTGGATTTTGCACTTGAGCGTATCTTCTTGTCATTGAAGGAGATTATGGTAATGTGTTTCTACCTTTTAGTTATACGAATTTCTATTTAGATTAAGGAGATGTGCATTTACCAATAAAGTCTGTTGTATTTTTGGCAGCCAGATCCATTGATGGAGACCTTGGAGTCAGTGGTTGGTGATAATCAGACCCTGGATGGGAGATTAAAGGCAGCAGAAGCAGATACTGAGGTTATTACTTTACATGTTTTTTGGGAACTACTAAATGATTGTGGTTCTATACTGCACAGAGCATACTGTACTTGTGACACATATAGCATCATCCTTAATTATGAATAATAGAAATTATTCTTAGCAAATTAAATTACAGAACAAAGAAGCTTTAATGCTGATAAATTGGGTGGGTTGGGGTTTCGACAAAACCAAGATTGGGCAAGGAAAATTTATTTGGATGTGACATCCCATAATATGTTTATATATTCCTCTTCTCTGTCATATCTTGATTAGTTTGGTGGCAACATCATTTAGTTCGGAGTATCACTGACTGTTGCCATCTTACATTTCTACTCTTTTATTTATTTTATTTTTTTTATTTTCCAAAAACATACGTAAACTATACAGAAGAAAGCTGTATCATTCATTCATTCATATGTAAACTCTCCGGTAATTAACCAGCGTATACATGATATTGTCATTTATCCTCAGTATCTGATTCCAATTTTTTTGACAGTGGGACGATGTAGAATCTCTTATTAAAGAGCTGGAACAGACTGAAGGAATCCAGTCTGTATCAAAAGGTCGTTTTTTCTTGAGCCCAGGATTAGCTCCAACATTTCAGGTATGAGAAGTTATTTTAAGCTAGCATATATTGATATTTATCTACATGGTCTAGGCGCCATATTGTTTTGTATTATTTCTCGGGTATGGCAGTATGGCACCCATTATCACCATTTCCATTACTAATCTTGACCTTACTACAAAGTACAAACAAATTTAATGCTCGTCCTTTGCCTCAACCCTCTTGATCTATTGTAAGAAAAACTGGTTTAGCTTGTATTAGCCTAGATTTTTGTCCACTGATTTTTCAATGTAGATAAAAATCATAAAATCTTTATTGTCAACTCAACTATCTGCTTCTAATCAGTTTTCTTTCACTGCAGGTTTATATGGCATCCATGTTTGAGAATCAGTACAAGTTACTTGCTCGGTCTGAAAATAAAGTTCAGGAGGTAAGTTAGTAGGCTTTACTCATTTCAGTGACTAAAATCCAATAGAAATTGATCTCAGAGCAGCAAAATCAGAAGTTAATCCAATAAAGCTACGTCTTTGAAGTCTTAACCAAATGATTCATGCCTTCCTACCCGTCAAGCTCAAATTTATTTGGAACAGCATATTGAGAACTTCAATAGGGAGCTCTTGCAATAATGTTTAGAATGTCATGCATTATTGTTGTTCTAACACGTTATGCTTTAAGCTCCTGTATTTTTCCTTTAAACCATATTCAATCATATTGCTTTGAAGACATTAAAAGCACTTATTTTCAGCACCGTACTATAGTAAATAATCAATTATTGATTACATCACTTCTGGCAGGTAATAGTTCAAACATCACTGGACAAAGAAGAGATGAAATCTGTGATTCTAAGATGTACCAGCAGAGTAGGCTAGTCCTTTTCTACACCGTAAACTTGAAGAGTATCACCAGAAATTTTTGTAAATGTAGAAAATTAAAATCTTTGTAGATGGTGAGGATCAAAATTGTTATATCCTACGGTTTGTATGGACAACAGGCTCTGTAAATCCTCCAAACTGTATGAAAAATCACAACCTTACGGGTAGATCATAACACTATACGAATCACTGAAGCTGGTGTTGTTAATATGTTCATTTTTGTCAGCTCGCATTGTTAAAAAATTTATTTCACTTGCTGAGGCCGGGAGTGAAATACACACTATTGTACAATCCAAATTTATTTTTTTCTTCTTTAAGTTGAAGTTTTTATAAAAAGACAAAACACATGTTACTATTATGATTTGGTGAATGTATGAGATGTTTGAATTTGTAATTTATGGCTAAGATTATTTCAAGTACAAATGTGGCGACACGATAAATTTTTAACTTCGGCACATAAAGTGTTCTACAGATCAATGACATTTATACCTATAAATGAATGAAAGTTCGGATTTCAAATCTCCCTCTCTTAATTATCCCTAAAAATGAAAGATAACACCAAAAATATAGAGCAAGAAAACAGAACAATGTAATCTCTTATAGAAGACAGAATTGTACAACTAACTACCTCTTGAGTCTTGACAAACTTCAACGTCGTACTTTCCCAACTTTGACCCAGAATCAATGCCTCCTTTCTGTTAAGTGGTTGTCGTGTCGTTGTCTGCTGCTTCAATCCATTGGGTCATGAACCATGTGCCCTACACTGACCAAAACACCCTTTGGCCCCTCTTTCATTGCTTCCAAGACTTGAAGTGCAAGTGCCATTTACTCCAGCTCAGAAGCAACTCCCAACCTCCTCCTCTTTCCCTCTCTTTAATTTCTTCTAATGCAAATGAACGAATGAATGAGAGTCCTTTAAACCCTGACATTTCTTAACTGCTGCTGCTTCGTCTTGTTGTGTGGCTTATTTAATGAGAAGTGGAAATGGGTATGGGAACAAGCACCTTTGTCATCAGATGGATCAACTTTCTCACCATGGTAATGTTTTTGCACCTTTTGCTTAATCCCATTTATGTTTTTTATCTTAAACATTTGGGACAGCTGGTTTCTTTTTGGTTAACTATAGTTCCTGGCTATCTGTTGAATGATTAAGTAGGTTGGTTAGCATTGCTGTTTATTTTTCTGGGCTGTAATGCTCAATGCCTATTTTGGAGGCACTTTAAGTTTTATCCCCATGTTGTTCTTTCGCTTAATAATAGGAATAGGTAGGTGCTTTTGAGGCCAGTTATCTCTCAAATGACTAGATGGGTTGGTGGATTCTAATTTTTTCTGGGTTTTAATGCTCAATGCATGTTCTTGAGGCTCTTTAAGTTACTTTGTTGATGTCCGCTACTGGGTTTCTTTCTTGCCCTTGATTTTTGATAGTGCAATGTTCTAAAACTTTCTCTCTCTTTTAAAATCTGGCCAATTTATGATTTTTTTTTTTCCATGGATTTGGTAATTTTTTCTACTCAGTCCTTTGGTTTTAGCTCCTGCATTCAGATTTTTGTAAAATCGTATTCAAATTCATATTCTTAGCTAGCCAAGTAATGAGGAGCTCTAGTTCATAAGTGCTATAAATGAAGAAAGAATGAATCTTTATGTGCTGGTGGTGTGTTAATGCTCTCTTATAATATTGACCATGCAGCTCTTAGCAATTGCTGTGGTAGGTTTCGGAGTATGGATGAGCACTCATCATGATGGCTGTCGGAAATCGCTCACAATCCCTGTTTTAGCAATTGGTGCTGTCATCTTTTTAGTGTAAGTCCACCACCTGAAAATTGATGCAGTTTGTATTTCAATCTTAAAAGTTGTATTAATTTAAATTAATTCTACATGCACTGATGCGCTTGTGGTGTTTGATTGATAGATCTATAATCGGGTTCTTGGGTGCGCTGAAAAGAAGCTCCATACTGTTGTGGATTGTATCCTTACTGAAATGTGGTTCAATGTGTTCAAGAGATTGTTTTTTCGATCTTTCTTGTCTTTTCCTTAACTTTTATGTGCAGTATTTGATTCTCCTGTGCTTTATATTGGTGGGCATCCTGGTGTTCACCGTATTAGCGTAAGTAATAGCTCAAAAAAGAATATTGTAGCTCAATGTTTATGTAACTCAAGTTATAGTATTTCATGTTGCATTTCTCTATTATCTGATTTTTTGCATCACAAGAATGGGAAGTCTTATCAGATGTACATAAGAGGATAAATGTGTCATGCTTTGCTGCGATTTGAATTTTGTGATGAATTTCTGAATTTTAGTTCCAGCTGTTGTTTACATATCTTTGTTTCATATGCCTTGTCAAGGAGCATAAGATTCTTGCATGCTCATGCAATGTTATTGATCAAATGGTGTAATAAGTATCTGTAAATCACACATAGGCTTGCCTCCCCATAATTTGAAATATAGCTCGCACATAATTGGTTGTCACTAGCTGGCTTTCACCAATTTAATATCTGCTCCTCATTCTCTGTGTTTAAATGTCACCAGGACTGCCACTTTATCTTGTTCATTTCACTTGTAGGTTCATTGTCACAAATAATGGTTCTGGTCATAGTGTTGCAGACTTGAGGTAACTCTTCATGCATGCCTTTTCTATCGTGGCATACTGGCATTATCTTTTTTCTGATCCTTCATCTTAATTTTTAGTTGGACAAAGTGCTCATTTGTAGTTTCTACTCCTGAACTTAGTATGTTAGCAGTCTTACTGAATATTTGAATGTATGAGCACAAAACTGGTCACCGTTTCATTTTGTCAGAAGAATGCATTTTATTTCTTGATCCCTTTTCTTTTTCTGGTTGTCTTATGCGCGGTGAGCGAAAATTGGTATTCTGGGTGCGATTAATGTACTCTTGTCTGCTCAGGTTCAAGGAGTATCGACTCAAGGATTACAGTTCATGGTTCCTAAAAGAAGTGAGTTTCGTTTTCTATTAGCAGGGTAAAATAGTGATATGGAGTGTCAACTTCAACTTTGCCATGCATTTTTTGATATTAGTTGTTCATCTTGTTTTAGTTGAACAATACCCATAACTGGAAGCACTTAAAAAGTTGTCTTGTGAAATCAGATGATTGCAATAACCTCTCAAAGAAGTATAAGGTTCACATCTGAACTTGTTTTGATTACTTGTTTCTCTCCTCTATCATCAATTATAATTTTCTTTGGTTTCCTTTTTATCTGGACTTGATTGGATGCTTTTAATTGTTGGATGTAGACTCTCAAGAAATTCAAATTGGCAAAGCTGACCCCTGTTGAGGCTGGTTGCTGTCGACCTCCATCTGAGTAGGTGCCGAACTTGGATTTTTACTGTTGCTTCTTTTGTTCGTTCATGTATTCTTTCTCCTCATCCTCCTGAAGCTTTTCTGTTTTCCAACTAAAGTTAAAATCAACCCATTTTTGTTGATATAACGTAAGTATTCTCTAATACAGTCCTTGAATAAGTCTCTAATAAGGTTCTGAAGTATGGCCTTGAATAATTAAGATTCATACTATTATATTAGGAATGGACAACTAAGGTATCAAGATGCACCCCGGTTGTCCATATCGAGATTTAACAAAGAAGTCCTTATCTCAAGAACTTTTCAGAGACTTCAGTTATGTTAGCTTTCTTGGTTCACATAATTGTAGTAATTTATGTAACTAGTGGTTCTTTTTTGTCTGTAATTTTATGTAACTCATGTCAAATTATTTAGTTTATATGCAGTTTGTTTCAGACTAATGAAACTCCATATTACTAATCTTGCCAATTACTCCCATTCACCTTTACTCCTAGATGCGGTTATCCAGCTGTTAATGCCTCGTACTATGACTTGAGCTTTCATCCAGTTAGTTCAAACAAGGACTGCAAACTTTACAAAAATGCTCGGGACACCAAGTGCTATAATTGTGATTCCTGCAAGTAAAGATTCGTCTCAATCTCATGTTCTGTTTCTTATGTTTTTCTCTGTTTACTTCTTTATAATATTTCTCGTTGCCATTTATGACAATGTTTTTCCAGGGCTGGAGTTGCACAATACATGAAAACTGAGTGGAGAGTGGTTGCAATTTTCAACGTTGCTCTCTTTGTTGTTTTGGTAAGGCGTTCTCTCTCATCTACTCAATATAATTGTTGAAGAGTTCACTATAAAAAAGCTGCAGTACATTAATTTCAAATACTGAAATGACTTCACCAAGTTTATGTGAAGTTGTGAACAAAAGTCAGTGTAATGAGCATGATGGCAAAAGGAATTAATGTTCTTCACTCATACTGTGTTTCTCGTTGGGAACGCTTCAATAACCTCTACCATATTTTATTCGAATTTAATTTCTGCAATGCTTGATGTCTTGAGTATTGACATTGATTTTTCAATTTGTTCTGCAATGCCAGTCTCTGATATACTTTGTGGGCTGTTGTGCGAGACGAAATGCTGCAAGACACCGTTCTAAAACTTAAAAGGAGGAGTTCTACTTTCAGAAGTCCACTTAGGGAAGATACAGTATCCCTGAAGATCCATTGGTGCAAGCTGTGAGTGAATTTTTCCCTTTTCCATTTCATTTCACGATGAAATGTTCAGTAATACAATGGGTCATACTTTCTGGCTAGCGGTTCTCAGAAAGTTCTTGTAAAGATGTTCTATGATGCTATTGTAATGAAGTGTATCAATTTTTTCAGGATCAATTTTTTTTTTTTGGGAAAATGCCCATTTAGTATTAATTTAAACCTCTTATTTCACATTCCAATAATAATTTTTTTCATGAGCCAATTCCAACATAAGGTATCATTTTTTATGTCTAAATGCACAAATCTTTATTAATGTCATAATAAAAAAAGGATTAAATTCAGTTTACCCCCTCAAACTTTAGGGCTAAAATCAGTTCAGTCTCTGATATTTTTTTTAATCAGTTCAATGCCTAAACTTTTAAAATGCATCACTCTAGTCCAAAATTTGAATTTAGTTCAAAATGTGACGTCATCTGGTGAGTTGGAGTCGACATAGTGACCCATTTTTCAGCCTTTCACCCTTCATTTGAGAAATAGGAAGAGTTGTGGTTTTGCACTGTTGCACTATTGCATTATTGCTAGAGCGTTTATGTTTTTAATTTTAGGGTGGAATGTGAAAATGTCCATTATATCCTTCTAAGGGGTTCATTGTTTGTAAAAGTGGGTCAACATGTTTGGGCCAACTCAGCTTGTGATGTAATCATTGAAGTCAATTTTGAAATTTAGAGTATATTGGCATCGGCCGTCTACATGGGCGGATACATATGAAGGGCTATATAGGTTCAAGCTTAGACAGTTTTTTTGGCCAAAAACCCTCAAGTATAAGTATATATATTTACATCCTATAACCCAAACAAGAGTGAGAAGAAACATTTAGTTCCCCATCTTTGGGCATGATAGTCTTCTAAATCTAATAAGAGATTAGTTCCCTACCATGGCTGCCTCAAACTTTAGGAGGGTCAAGGCGGCCCAAGGCGTGTCAACCCGGCCCTAGACGAGTCAAGGTGGGCCAAGACAGGCCTAGGCGGGTCAAGGCGGCCCCTTGGCTGCCCTAGGCAGGTCAAGGCGGCCCTCTGGCTGCCCTAGGCGAGCCTAGGAGGGCCTAGGAGGGTCAAGGCGGCCCAATACGGGTCTAGGAGGGTCAAGGCAGCCCCTTGGCGGCTCTAGCTGAGTCATGGCGAGCCTAGGAGGGTCAAAACAGGTTTAGGAGGGTCGCTTGGCGGCCCTAAGCAAGTCAAGGAGGCCACTTGGCGGCCAAAGCTTGGCTGCCTTAGGTGGGCCTAGGAGAGTCAAAGCGGCCCAAGGCGGCCCTAAGAGGGTCATGACGACCCCTTGGTGGCCCTAAGCGAGCCTAGGAGGGTCTAAGTGGATTAAGGCCGGTCAAGACGGGTCTAGGCGACCACTTGGCGGCCATAGGCAGGTCTAAACGGCCACTTAGCGGCCCTAGGCGGGTCAAGGCGGCCCCTTGGCTGCCCTAGGAGGGTAAAGGCGGGTCAAGACGGCTCTTGGCGCGTCAAAGCGGCCTCTTGACGGCCCTAAGCAGGTCAAGACGGCCCCATGGCAGCCCTTTGCGGGTCAAGGCGGCCCTAGGCGGCCCCTTGGCAGCCCTAGAAGGGTCATGGAACCCCTTGGCTGCCCTAGGCGGACCTAGGGGGGGTCAAAGCGGCATAAGGCGGGT
The DNA here is from genome assembly GCF_000184155.1 of Fragaria vesca subsp. vesca. Taxonomy (NCBI): domain Eukaryota; kingdom Viridiplantae; phylum Streptophyta; class Magnoliopsida; order Rosales; family Rosaceae; genus Fragaria; species Fragaria vesca. The sequence continues at coordinate 1,184,076 of NC_020495.1, read as the reverse complement.
CATGGCGGCCCTAGACAGGTCAAGGAGGGTCATGGCGACCCCTTGGTGAGTGATGGCGGCCCCTTGTTGGTCCTAGACGAGCCTAGGAGGATTAAGGCGGGCCAGGGTGGGTCAAGGCAGGCCTACGCGGGTCATGGTGACCGCTTGGCGGCCCTGAGCAGGTTTAAGCGGCCTTACGCGGGTCAAAGCGGCCCCTTGGCTGCGTTAGGCGAGCCTAGGAGGGCCTACGCAAGTGAAGGCGAGTTTAGGAGGGTCAAGGTGGCCGCTTGGTGACCCTAGGCAGGTCAGGGTAGCACCTTGGCTGCCCTGGAGGGTCAAGGTGGGTCCTTGGCGGCCCAAGGTGGGTTAAGGGGGGTTAAGGCGGGTCAAGACGGCTGCTTAGCGGCCCTAAGCAGGTCAAGGCGGCCCAAGGCGGGTCAAGGCGTCCCATGGTAGGTCTAAGCGGGTTAAGGCGGCCACTTGGCGACCCTTGGAGGGTTATGGGCATGGCTGCCACTTGGCTGCCCTAGGCGGGCCTAGGTGGGTCAAGGCGGGTCAAGGCGGTTCTCAGCAGGTGAAGGCGAGCCTAGGAGGGTCAAGGCATGTCAAGGGGACCAATGTGGGTCTAAGAGGGTCAAGGAAGCTCCTTGGCGGGTCAAGGCGGACCAAGGCGGGTATAGAAAGGTCAAGGCAGATCAAGGCGGGTCAAGGCACGTCAAGGTGACCGCTTGGTCACCCTAGACAGGTCAAAGCGGTCTCTTGGCTGCCCTAGGAAGGTCAAGGCGACCCAAGGCGGGTCAAGGCGGCTCAAGCCGGGCCATGACGCGTCAAGGTGGGTCAATGCGGGTCAAGGCGGCTGCTTGGCGACTCTAGGCAGGTCAAGGTGGCCCCATGGCTACCCTAGGAGGGCCTAGGAGGGTCAAGACGGCCCATTTGGCTGCCCCAAGAGGGTCAAGGCGGCCCCTTTGGCTGCCCTTGGAGGGCCTAGGAGGGTCAATTGGCCTAATGGCGACCCTTTGGCGGGCTGCCCTAGCGAGCCTAAGAGGGTCAAGGCAACCTAAGGCGGCCAAAAGAGCACTAAGGCGGCCCAAGTCGGGTCAAGGTGGCCCTAGACGGGCCTAGGTAGGTCAAGGCGGTCCCATGGCAACCCAAGATGGGTCAAGGCGGCCCCTTGGCTGCCCTAGGAGGGTCAAAGCAGGTTATGGCGGACCTAGACGGATCAAGGCGGTCCTAAATGGGTCAAGGCGGCCCTAGATGGGCCTTGGTGAGTCATGGCGGCCCCTTGGTGGCCCTCGAGCCTAAGAGGGTCAAAGCGGGTTAAGGCGGCCTCCATGGCGGGTCAAGATGGGACAAGGCAGGCCTAGGCGG
>NC_020495.1:1175586-1182709 GCF_000184155.1 Fragaria vesca subsp. vesca | reverse complement strand
GGTCAAAGCAGGTCAAGGCGGCCGCTTGGCGACCCTAGGAGGGTCATGGTGGCCCCTTGGCTGCCCTAGGAGGGTCAAAGCGGCCCAAGATGGGTCAAGGTGGCCCAAGGTTGGTCAAGGCGTCCCCAGACGGGTCAAGACGGCCCTAGACGGGCCTAGGAAGGTCAAGGCGACCCCTTGGCTAATCATGGCGGCCCCTTGGTGGCTCTAGGCGAGCTTAGGAGGGTGAATGAGGGTTAGGGTGGGTCAAGGAGACCGTTTGGCGGGACTAGGCAAGTCAAGGTGGCCCCTTAGCGGCCCTAGGCGGGTCAAGACAGCCCCTTGGCTGCCCAGGGCAGGTCCAAGCGGGTCAAGGCGGCCCAAGGCAGGCCATGGTATGTCAAGGCGGGTCAAAGCGGGCCAATGCGGGTCAAGGCGGCTCTAGGAGCGTTAAGGCTACCGCTTGGCGGCCCTAAGTGCGTCAAGGCGGCCTCATGACAGCCTAAAGCGGGTCAAGGCGGCCACTTGGCGGCCCTAGGCAGGACTAGAAGGGTCAAAGCGGCCCAAGGCAGGTTAAGGCACCCCTAGAGGAGCCTAGGAGGGTCGTGGCGACCCTTGGCGAGTCATGGCGGCCCCTTGGTGGCCTGAGGCGAGCCTAGGAGGGTCAAGGCGGGTAAATGCAGGTCAAGGTGCGTCAAAGCGGCCGTTTGGTGGCCCTAGAAGGGTCAAGGCAGGCCATGGCGGGTCAATGTGGCCCTAGACGGGCCTAGGAGGGTCATAGAGACCCCCCTTGGCTAGTCATGGTGGCCCCTTAATGGCCCTAGGCGAGCCTACGAGGGTCAGGGCGGGTTAAGACGGGTCAAGGAGGTCCTAGGCATGTCAAGGCGGCCCCTTGGCGGCCCTAGGCAGCCAAAGTGGGCCAAGGTGGGTCAAGGTGGCCCTAGATAGGTAAAGGCGTCTCTAGTCGCGTCAAGGCGGCCCCCTAGCAGCCCTAAGCTGGTCAAGGCTGCTATTTTGCAGCCCTACAAGGGTCATGGTGACCCCTTGGCTGCCCTAGGTAGGCTTATTATTGCCTATGAGGGTTAAAGCAGCCCAAGGCGGGTTAAGACAACGGGTCAAGGCAGCCATTGACGGGCCTAGGAGGGTCATGGCGACCCTTTGGCGAGCCTAAGATGCCCTAGGAGGGTCAAGATTGGTCAAGGTGGGTTTAGGCGGGTTAAAATGGGCCAAGGCGACCTAAGCCGGGTCAAGGCGGCCCAAGCCGGGTCAAGGAGGCCAAAGGTGGGTCAAGTCGACGCAAGGCTGATCAAGGCGGGTCAAGGCGGCCGCTTGGCGGCTCTAGGCGGGTCAAAACGGGTCAAGGCTGCCTTAGGGGGGTTAAGGCGGCCCAAGGCGGGTCAAGGCGTCCCCTTGGCAGTCTAAGGTGGTTATGGCGGGACAAGGCAGGTCAAGGTGGGCCTAGGAGGGTCAATGGTTTATGGTTTAGGCGGGCCAAGGCGGGCACTTGGCTAGTCATGGCGGCCCTAGTCGGGTCAAGGCGCCCCTAAGTGGCCTTAGATGGGTCAAGGCATCCCCTTGGTGGCCTTAGGGGGGTCAAGGCGGCCCAAGGAGGGTAAAGCCGGGTTAAGGCGCCGAAGGCGGGTTAAGGTGGGTCAAAGTGGCCCACGGTGGGCCAAGATGGGTCAAGGCGGCCCCTTGGCAGCCCTAGATAGGTCAAGGCAGCCAAAGGCAGGTCCAAGAGGGTCAAGGCAACCCTTGGCGGCCCTAGACTGGTTAAGGCGGCCCCCTAGCTGCCTTAGGCGAGCCAAGAAGGGCCTTGGAGGGTCAAGGGGCCCAAGGCGCATCAAGGCGGCCAAAGGTGGGTCATGGCGGCCCTAGACGGGCCTAGTAGGGTCATTGCGACCCCTTGGCGAGTCATGGGGGCCCCTTGGTGGGACTAGGCGAGCCTAGGATGGAAAAAAACCAGAGGCTTAGAAAAAGTGAAATTTCTCAAAAACTCATGTGTTATAACAAGGGGTTTTGGTTGAAATTTGGTGAAACTTGAAAAGATGGGTAACAAGTACGGTTTTTCAAAATTTAGGTTCCCGAGGTCAGTATGAGAGGAATTGAAGACTCTAAAATTATGGCGAATCACCTTGTTCAACTGAAAGTAACAGTTCCAACACCTTTACCAAACAAAGTTATCATGAGTTATTTAAGCTCGATTGCGAGTAAAATGATAAAGGTCACTAGCTTTTGATACTATAATGGTTCAATTGATGTATGGTGATGTGTATAAGAACACAAGAATGGAAAAAAAAAACCAGATGTTCAGAAAAAATGAAATTTCTCAAAAACTCGTGTGCTATAATAAGAGGTTTTGCTTGAAATTTGGTGAAACTTGAAAAGATGGGTGACACGTACGCTTTTTCAAAATTTAGGTTCCCGAGGTCAGTATGAGAAGAATTAAAGACTCCAAAAGCATGGCGATTCACCTTGTTCCACTAAAACTCACTGAAACTGAAAGTAACAGTTCCAACACCTTTACCAAATAAAGTTGTCATGAGTCATTTAGGCTCGATTGCGAGTGAAATGATAACGGTCACGAGCTTTTGATGCTATAATGGTTCAATTCATGTTAGCTGATCTATATAAGAACACATGAATGGAAAAAAGCAGACGTTCAGAAAAAATGAAATTTCTCAAAAACTCGTGTGCTATAACAAGGAGTTTTGGCTGAAATTTGGTTATACTTGAAAAGATGGGTAACACGTACGCTTTTTCAAAATTTAGGTTCCCGAGGTCAGTATGAGAAGAATTGAAGACTCCAAAAGCATGGCGATTCACCTTGTTCCACTGAAAGTAACAGTTCCAACCCCTTTACCAAATAAAGTTGTCGTGAGTCATTTAGGCTCGATTGCGAGTAAAATGATAAAGGCCACGAGCTTTTGATGCTATAATGGTTCAATTCATGTTAGTTGATCTATATTTAGGCTCGATTGTGAGTGAAATGATAAAGGCCATGAGCTTTTGATGTTATAATGGTTCAATTGATGTTAGGTGATGTGTGTAAGCACATAGGAATGGAAAAAAAACAGACGTTCAGTAAAATTGAAATTTCTCAAAAACTCGTGTGGGGACAAGGGGTTTTGGCTGAAATTTGGTGAAACTTGAAAAGATGGGTAGCACGTACACTTTTTAAAAATTTAGGTTTCCGAGGTTAGTATGAGAAGAATTGAAGACTCCACAAGCATGGCGATTCACCTTGTTCCACTGATAGCAACAGTTCCAACACCCTTACCAAACAAAGTTGTCGCGAGTCATTTAGGCTCGATTGTGAGTAAAATGATAAAGGTCATGAGCTTTTGATGCTACAATGGTTCAATTGATGTTAGAAGATGTGTAAAAGCACATAAGATTGGAAAAAAACCAAACGTTCAGAAATAGTGAAATTTCTCAAAAACTCGTGTACTATAACAAGAGGTTTTGGCTGAAATTTGGTGAAACTTGAAAAGATGGGTAACACATATGCTTTTTCAAAATTTAGGTTCCCGAGGTCAGTATGAGAAGAACTGAAGCCCTAGCCGGGTCAAGACGGCCCTTGGTGGACCTAGATAAGTTAAGGCGGCCTCTTGGCGACCCTAGAAGGGTCAAGGCGGCCTCTTGGTGACCCTACTCGGGTTAAGGCGGCCCTAGGCGGTCCCTTGGCGACAGTACATAAGCAAGTTAAGGCTGCCCCTTGGCGGCCTTAGACGGGTGAAAGCGGCCCCCTTAGTGACCCTAGCCGGGTCAAGGAGGCCCTAAACGGGTCAAGGCGGGCCCATGGCAGCCCTAAGCGGGTCAAGACGGCCCCATGGCAGCCCTAAGCGGGTTAAGGCAGCCCCTTGGCGGCCCTAGAAGGGTCAAGGCGGCCCCTTGGCTGCCCTAGGCGGGCCTAGGAGGGTCAAAGCGGCCCAAGACGAGTTAAGGCGGCCCAAGACGGGTCAAGACGACCCTAGACAGGTCAAGGCGGCCCTAGACGAGCCTAGGAGGAACATGGCGACCCCTTTGCGAGTCATGGCGGCCCCTTGGTGGCCCTAGGTGAGCCTAGGAGGGTCAAGGCGGGTTAAGGAGGGTCAAGGCGGCCCCTTGGCCACCCTAGGAGGGTCATGGCAGACCCTTGGCTGCCCTAGGCGGGCCTAGGAGGGTCAAAGCGGCCCAAGGCGGCCCTAGACGGGCCTAGGAGGGTCATTGTGGCCCTAGGCAAGCCTAAGAGGGTCCAGGCGAGTCAAGGCAGGTCAAAGCGGGTCAAGGCGGCCCTAGATGGGCATAGGCGGATCAAGGCGGGTCAAGGGAGGTCTAGGCGGGTCAAGGAAGGTCATGGCGAGTCAAGGCGGCCTATTGGCTGCCCTAGGCGAGCCTAAGAGGGCCTAGGAGGGTCAACGTAGCACCTTAGCGGCCCAACGCTGGTCAAGGATGGCTTAGGCGAGCCTAGGAGGGCCAAGGAGGCCAAAGGCGGGCCAAGACGAGTCAAGGAGGGACAAGGCGGCCCTAAACGGGCCTAGGCAAGTCAAGGTGGCCTCATGGCAGCCCTAAGCGGGTCAAGGTGGCCCTAGCAGGGTCTAGGTAGGTCAAGGCGGCCCTAGGAGGGTCATGGGCAACCCCTTGGCGAGTCATGGCGGCTCCTTGGTGAGTCATGGCATCCCTTTGGTGGCCCTAGGTGAGCATATGCGGGTCAAGGCGGGTCGAGGCAGGTCAAGGCGTTCCCCAAGGAAGGCCTAGGCGGGTCATGACTGCCGCTTGGCGTCCTTTGGCAGGCCAAGGCGGCCCCTTAGCAGCCATAGGCATGTCAAGGCAGCCCCTTGGCAGCCTTAGGCGAGCCTAGGCGGGTCAATGCGGCTTGAGACGGGCCTAGGAGGGTCAAGACGACCCTTATCGAGTCATGACGGCCCCTTGGTGGCCATAGCCGAGCCTAGGAAGGTCAAGGCGGGTCAAGGGATGGCCCTAAGCAGGTCAAGGTGGCCCCTTAACGGCCCTAGGCGGGTCAAGGTGGCCGTTTGAGCCTCCTAGGCCCCTTGTCGAGTCATGATGGCCCCTTAGTGGCCTTAGGCGAGCCTAAGAGGGTCAAGGCAGGTTAAGGCGGGTCAAGGCTAGTCAAGGCGGGTCAAGCCGACCGCTTGGCGGCCCTAGGCAAGTCAAGGTGCCCCTTTAGCGGCCCTAGGCGGGTCAAGGCAGCCCCTTGGCTGACCAAGGGGGGTCCAGGCGGGTGAAGGGGGGTCAAGGCTTCCTAAGGTGGGTCAAGGCGGCCGCTTGGTGGCCCTAGATGAGTCAAGGTGGCCTCTAGGGCAGCCAAGACTCCAAGGCAGGCCATGGCGGGTCAAGACGGCCCAAGGATGGTCAAGGTGGGCCAATGCGGGTCAAGACGGCTGTAGGCACGTCAAGGCGGCCGCTTAGGCCCTAGGAGGGTCATGGCGGCCGCTTGGCTACCCTAGGCGGGCCTAAGAGGGTTAAAGTGGGTTAAGACGGGTTAAGACAGGTTAAAGTGTGTTAAGATGGCCGTTTAGTGGCACTAGACGGGTCAAGGCAGCCCCTTGGTGGCCCTAGCCGGGTCAAGGCAGTCGCTTCGCAGCCCTAGACATGTCAAGGCGGCCGTAGCCGGGTCTAGGCAGGTCAAGGCGGCCCTTTGGAGGCCTTAGCAGGGTCAAGGTCGCCGCTAGGTGGCCCTAAGCAGGTCAAGGCGGCCCCATGGCAGCCTTCAGCGGGTCAAGGCAACCCCTTGGCGGCCCTAGGAGGGTCATGGGCAACCCCTTGGTGAGTCATGACATCCCCTTGGTGGCCTTAGGTGAGCCTAGGAGGGTCAAGGCGGGTCAAGGCAGGGTTTAAGGCGGTCCATAACGGCCGCTTGGACGTACGGGACGAAGGTTAAAGGCCGGCCCTAAGGCGGAAGGGTTAAAGGGCGGCCCTTTGGCTGCCCTAGGCGAGCCTAGAAGGGCCTAGGCGGGTCAAGGCGACCTTAGACGGGCCTAGGAGGGTCAAGACGACCCTTGTCGAGTCATAGCGGCCCCTTGGTGGCCTTAGGCGAGCCTAAGAGGGTCAAGGCAGGCCTAGGCTGGTCATGGGGACCCCTTAGCGGCCCTAGGCGGGTCAAGGCGGCCCCTTGGCTGCCCAAGGCAGGTCAAGGCAGCCGCTTCACCCTCCTAGACCCCTTGTCGAGTCATGGTGGCCCCTTGGTGGCCCTAGATGAGCCTAGGAGGGTCAAGGCAGGCCTAGGCGGGTCAAGCCGACGGTTTGGCGGCCCTAGGCAGGTCTAGGCGGCACTTTAGCGGCCATAGGCGGGTCAAGGTGGTCCCTTGGCTGACCAAGGAGGGTCCAGGCGGGTCAAGGGGGGTCAAGGCTTCCTAAGGTGGGTCAAGGCACGTCAAGGCGGCCGCTTGGTGGCCCTAGACGGGTCAATGCGGCCTCTTAGCTGCCCTAATAGGGTTAAGGCGACCCAAGGCGGGTCAAGGCGGCCCAAGGATGGTTAAGGCGGGCCAATACGGGTCAAAAGCGGCTCTAGGCACGTCATGGTGGTCGCTTGGCGGCCCTAGGAGGGTCATGACGGCCCCTTGGCTGCCCTAGGAGAGTCAAGGCGATTTAAAGCGGGTTAAGACGGGTTAAGGCGCGTCAAGGTGGTTGCTTGGTGGCACTAGACGGGTCAAGGTGGCCTTTTGGCTGCCCTAGGAGAGTCAAGGCGACCCAAGGTGGCCCAAGGCAGGCCATGGCGGGTTAAGGCGGGTCAAGCCAGGCTAATACGGGTTAAGGCGTGACAACCTGAGCCTAGACGGGTCAAGGTGTGTCAACCCGGCCTAAGGCGGGTCAAGGCAGGCCTAGGCGGGTCAGGGCGACCCCTTGGCGGCCCTGGACAGGTCAAGGTGGCCCCTTTGCGGCCCTTGCCGGGTCAAGACTGCCCCTTAGCTGTTCTAGGCGAGCTTGAGAGGGCCTAGGAGGGTAAAGGCGGCCAAGGTGGGTCTAGGAGTATTAAGGCAGCCACTTGGCGGCCTAGGTTGGTTAAGGCGGCCCTCTGGCTGCCCTAGAAGTGTCAAGGTGGGTCAAGGCGACCCAAGGCGGCCATAGACGGGGCTAGACAGGTTAAGGCGGCCCAATGACAACCCTAGGCAGCCCCTTGGCGGCCCTAAGAGGTCATTGC
>NC_020495.1:1155666-1175566 GCF_000184155.1 Fragaria vesca subsp. vesca | reverse complement strand
TAGGCAACCCCTTAGCGGCCTTAGGAAGGTCATGGCAGCCCTAGGTAGGCCTAAGAGGGCCTAGGAGGGTCAAAGCGGCCCAACGCGGCCCTAAACGGGACTAGGAGGGTCATGGTGGCCCTAGACGAGCCTAGGAGGGTCTAGGCGGGTTAAGGCGGGTCAAGGCGACTGCTTGGCGGCCATAGGCGGGTCAAGGCGACCCCTTTGTTGCCCTAGGCTAGCCTAGAAGGTCCTAGGAGGCTCAAAGCGGCCCAAGGCGGGTCTAGGAGGGTGAAGGCAGCTCCTTAGCGGGTTATGACGGCGCTTGGTGGCCCTAGGCAGGTTAAGGCGGCCCCTTGGCAACCCAAAGGCTGGTCAAGGCAGCCCCTTAGCTGCCCTAGAAGGGTCAAGGCGGGCCCTTGGTTGCCCTAGGAGGGTCAAGGTAGGCCTAGGCGGGTCAAGGCGGCCCCGTGACTGTGCTAGGCGAGCCTAGGAGGGTCTAGGAGAGTCAAGGAGGGTCTAGGCTGGTCAAGAAGTCCCTCTGGCTGCCTTAGGCGAACCTAGGAGGGCATAGGAGGGACATGGCGAACCAAGACTGGTCAAGGCGGCCCCATGGTAGCCCTAAGAGGGTTAAGGCGACCACTTGGCTCCCCTAGGGATCCCTTTGGCAACCTTAAGAGGGTCATGGCGGCCCCTTGGCTGCCCTAAGCGGGCCTAGTAGGGCTTAGGAGGGTCAAAGCGGATCAAGGCGGCCCTAAACGGGTTAAGATTGCCCTAGAAGTGCCTAGGAGGGTTATGGCAACCCCCTGGCGAGTCATGGTGGCCCTTTGGTGGTCCTCGGTGAGCCTAGGAAGGTCAAGGCTGGTTAAGGCAGGTCATGGCGGCTCATTTGCTGCCCTAGCCGTGCCTATGAAGGCCTAGGAGGGTCATGGCGGCCCAAGGCGGGTCTAGAATGGTCAAGGCAGCCCCTTGGCGGCCTTTTGGCTGCCTTAGACGAGCCTGGGAGGGCTTAGGAGGGTCAAGGCGGTCCAAGGTGTGTCTAAGAGGGTCAAGACAGCTCCTTGGCGGGTCAAGGCGGTCGCTTGGTGGCCCTAGCCGAGTCAAGACGAGCCTAGGAGGGTCAAGGCTGCCCAAGGCGGGTCTAGGAGGGTCGCTTGGCGGCCCTAAGCAAGTCAAGGTGGCCTCTTGGTGGCTCTAGACGGGTCAAGGCGGCCTTTTGGTTGCCCTAGGAGGGTCAAGGTGACCCAAGTCAGGTTAAGTCGGCCCAAGGTAGGCCATGGCGGGTCAAGGCGGGTCAAAGCGATCCAAGACGGGTTAAGCCGGGCCAATGCATGTTAAGGTGGGTCAAGGCAAACCTAGGAGGGTCCAAGCGGGTTAAGGCAAGGTGGGTTAAAGTGGGTCAAGGTGGGTTAAGGCGGCCCTAGACGACCCTAGGAGGGTCATGGTGGCCCTAGGTGACTCTAGGAGGGTCAAGGCGGCCGTAGACGGGCAGTCGGCGAGCCTAAGAGTGTTAAGGCGGGTTAAGGTGGGTTAAGGCGGCCCCTTGGCGGCTCTAGGCAGCACCTTGGCGGGCCTAGGAGGGTCATAGCTGCCCAAGGCGACCCTAAGAGGGTCATGGTGGCCCTAAGCGAGCCTAGGAGGGTCTAGGCGGGTTAAGGCGAGTCAAGGCGGACCATGGCTGGTCAAGGCAGGCCTAGGCGGGTCAAGGTGACCGCTTGGCGGCCATAGGCAGGTCTAGGTGGCCCCTTAGCGGCCCTAGGAGGGTCAATGCGGCCCCTTGTCTGCCCTAGGCGAGCCTAGGAGGGTCAGGGCAGCCCAAGGTGGGTCTAGGAGGGTCAAGGCAACTCCTTGGCGAATCAAGGCTGCCGCTTGGTGGCCCTAGGTAGGTCAAGGCGACCCTAAGTAGGTCAAGGTGGCCCCATGGCAGCCCTAAGTGGGGTTAAGGCGTCCACTTAGCGACCCTAGGCAGCCCTAGGCGGGACTGGCAGGGTCAAAATGGCCCAAGGCGGGTCAAGGAGGCTCTAGACGGGTCATGGCAGCCCATTGGTGAGTCATGGCGGCCCCTTGGTGGCCCTAGGCGAGCCAAGGAGGGTCAAGGCGGGTTAAGGAGGGTCAAGGCGGGTTAAGGCGGGTCAGAATGGGTCAAGGCGGGCTTACGCGGGTCATGGCGACCGCTTAGCGGCCCTAAGCAGGTCAAGGCGGCCCCTTAGCGGCCCTAGACGGGTCAAGGCGGCCCTTTGGCTACGCTAGGCCAACCTAGGAAGGCCTAGGCAAGTCAAGGCGGCCCAAGACGGGGCTTGGAGGGTCAAGGCAGCTCCTTGGCAGGTCAAGGCGGCCGCTTGGCGCGCCTTGACCCATCTAAGGCCACCAAGTGGCCGCATTGAGGCGCCTTGACCCGTCTTAACCCGCGTTGACCCGTCTTGACCCGCCTCCCAATAATCGGTTACTGACCCCCCAAAAATCAGTTACTGACTCCCAATAAATCAGTTACTGACTCCTAATAACTTGATTACTGACTCCCAATAATCAGTTACTAACCACTAATAATCAACTTATTTCAGCTTTTTGTAATAAAAAGGAAGAAATACTTAGAACATAATCGAGTCAAAACTACAACATGAATTATCGAGCTACCTATCAGCTAAAAAAATACAACTACACCTACCGCATAGCCATGCACCCTCACTGATCGGATACTCCATTACCATGCGCCCTCTCTCACCGTACCTCCTCCTCCCTCATCGAAACTGCTTCACCTCCCTCATCGGATCCACTCCTCCTCCCTCACCACGCACCCGACGCCTTCGATCTGGCCATGGAGGCGGAGGCGGAGGCTGCCTATGAACCTTGGTCTCGTTGGCCTAGTCGAGGAGCAGATCCAAGACGAGTACAGGCGGGACGTCCTCGAGGGAGGAGGAGATCTTATCGGAGAAGCCTTGTTGGCATCAAGGCCTCGTCACCGGTGCGGTGGTTTGCAAGTGCTTCAGGTCGCCGGTGCTTCGCCGACAAGTGGATTCAGATTCACATCTGAGAGAGAGAGGAGAGAGAAGAGAGATAGAGAGAGAGAGTGGAATCTTGATCTGTAAAAAAACAAGGCTTACTATGGTGTTATTACTAAAAATGGTGAAAATGTCTTTTATTAAGAATCATTGATATGGGCAATAGAAAACTTTCTTCATTGGATTGGGCATTGTTTTAACTGGTTTTGGGCATTTGGACTTTAATTTTTTTTTTTTTTTTTTTTTTTTTTTTTTGTCTATCACATTCTTAGTATCAGTTCATTCGTATGAAAAATTGAATATAAAAGATTTTGTGCATAAATTAGATCCTTGTGGACTGCAGATTGAAAGCTGAATAAGAGGAGTATTGGCTCTTGTGGCTTTAACTTGCAGGATTTGTATGTATGCATATTATGAAATGCATATTGTGAGAATGGAGCGACCCTGTTTTATTTATGACCAAACAGAGACAAATAATTCAACCCATCATGGTCCTTATTCAAGCCATTCTGAAATTGAAAACCACAGGAAATCATAAACAAGCAATACAGTTCATTTGGATCCCATTGACCTCATTCAAAGGTTGACTCTTCAGTCAGTTCAAAGTAGAGGCCAGAAATTCCAGTGTCAGCTATCAAAGCCAGCTTCACAGGACCTTCTGCAGCTTCTTCAATTGTGTTAGTCCCAGTATTTTGGTTGATGTCTGTTTTTGTAAAACCAGGACTTACTGCGTTGGTAGCAATTTTGGGATACTTCTTTGCCAAGATTCTTGTATAAGCATTCAGAGCTGCTTTTGATACAATGTAAGAAGACATGTTTACAGGCCAGCCTTTGGATTCTATCAAATCCTGCTTCACATCCTCCAGAAATTCCTCAGCTAGCTTGTCCACCTTTTCCACAGTGAGGTTATCGACATCTCCAAGCTCCTTCTTGGCTTTCTCATTTCCAACAAACTGCAATTCAAAAGGCAGTTTAAACATTTACAGTCGATTTGGTAGTGCATATTGTCTAGCCAAAGATTGGCAACCTCTATTATATTGGTGAAAAATTCAGGTTTGGGTTTTGTGCCTTCAGCTGTCCCAGTGCTGAAGAGACGTTCACTATTCTTGCTGCTTCTGATTTTTGAAGAAGTGGAAGAAGTGCTTCTGTGAGTTGCTTAACTCCAAAATAGTTTGTTTTCAAGCAACACTCTGCCGTCTCGTATGTGTGCAGTAAAACATCTTTCAGTGATGTAGAACCTAAAATCTGCAGATACCATCATTTGTAAACGTCTGACATAACAAAAAGAACATGAATATGCATGACAACATTTCAGTTCTACAGCAAAATGATGTAGTCTCCAAAATTCTAATAAAATCTCGAGTTTGAATTCCTCCTCCCCAAAGATTAAACCTTGATGTTTATTGACTTACATTTCAGGCTCCACTACGACGTTATCTGTGAGGTATGTGGATCCAAGGACTCCTGCATTGTTAACCTTTGACATTGAGAAAGCTACTGTGTTAGAACTTAAAACTTGGTAGTGCACTCAAATGAAAAAGGTAACAAAAAGAAAGAGAAGGAACAAATTCCAATATGTCAAGCTTTCCAAACTAGTTTTTGAGAAAATCTGCCAGAGAAGCTATGGTAGTTGGGTGTTCACATCTAGCTGATGAAAGAATATATCAGAGAAACCAGAAGCCTTAAGTTTTTCTACAGCTTCTGTTCCTCTCTACACATCTCTTGCTGCCACTACCACCCCAACTCCATTAGTAGCTAGTTGCCTACTAATCTCAAATCCAATCCCTTTGTTAGCTCCAGTAACAACTGCAATCCTAATATCACCCGGAAAAGAGAAACAAAAATCGATCAAAATAAGAGGAGTATTATTGAATGATAGAAAGTAGCTAGCAATGAAATGAAAAACTGAAGCACCTCTTGGACTCAGAACTGCTGGTTGTTTCTGCCATTTGTTGTATGCAGAAAAGGTATATAGTCTGTGTGCTTTATAGATTTACAGATTCGGATTTCAATCTACAATGAATAATAAAATTGTTTGTGCTTGTGATCTTCCTAGTGTCCATGAAGCTATATATTTATAGTTTTAAATCTTTCAGAGCTAGGCTTATTATTACCACCAATACAAATTATTGTGGATTATTAATCTCTCAATGGAGATCAATATTTATCTAATCTTGAGCCATGAACCCTAGTAAAGCTGCTTTTGTTTTCTCTATTGGAGGGTATGGATGGTAGCTTATATATATCAAATCAAAGTAAACAATCCAACCTAGTGCGTTGACCAAAAAAAAAAATCCAACCTAGTGCTGCCATTGTTTACTAACAATCACTTGGGACTAAAAAACTGATGATGCAGCCTAGAATTTGGGATCCTGGAAGTTTGAAGCAATCAAACAATCATGATCACAGAAAACTGAACAAAGATTCCTAATCGTTTCTGGTGATAAACATAAGCGGTGACAAGGTAGTAGTAGATTTCAGAACAAAGCCAAGAATATGATAACAACATGTGCTCTATTAATACAATGATACATCAAAGTATACATACAAATCCCATAAATACTTCAACAAAATCAAGCACATTCTGAAAATCTAAAATAGTCCAGTTCATCAGGGATCACGTTGACCTAATCAAAGGTCGACTCTTCATTTCTGTTGAAGAAGAGGCCGGAAATTCTAGTTTCGGCTATCAAAGCCAGCCTCACAGGACCTACTGCAGCTTCTTCAACTGTGAGAATCCCGGAATTATTATTGAGGTCTGTTTTGGTATAACCTGGACCAACTGCGTTTATGGCAATATGGGGATACTTCTTTGCCAAGAGTCTTGTATAAGCATTCAGAGCTGCTTTTGAGACAATGTAGGCAGATATACTTAGAGGCCAGCCTTTCGATTCTATCGAATCCTGTTTCACATCCTCCAGAAATTCCTCAACTAGCTTGTCCACTTTCTCCTCGTTGAGGTTATCTGCATCTCCTAGCTCCTTCTTGGCCTTCTCATTTCCAATATTCTAAAACCCGAAAGGCAATCCAACATTAGACCATCAATTCTGTAACACTGGAACTATATATATCTTGCTTCACATATGTAATTTGGCGACATATATATAACATGCATATCGATCAGCATATATATGTTGGATATTATGTACATGATAGTATCATATTTCAGAATCTTTTGCTCTAAATTAAAAAACAGTCAGTTTTTCGGCATCATACTCTTAGCTGTCCTAATCCGGAAGAGACATTGACTATCCTTGCAGCTTCAGATTTTTGAAGCAGCGGAACAAGTGCTTCTGTGAGTTGCTTGAGCCCATAATAGTTTGTTTTCAAACAATCCCTCGCTGTCTCGTATGTTTGCACTGGATCCTGTTTCAGGGATTTAGAACCACATCCCATTATTCACAGACTAACACAGGTCGTATATAAGAGTATATGACACATAGTTTTTATAACAAAAAGATGAAGCCCTTGATGAAATCCCAAATTTGAGTCCCCCCCACACGCCAATGATGAAACCTGAATTTTTATTGACTTACATAGTCGGCTGTGAGGTATACAGATCCAACGACTCCTGCATTGTTAACCTTCAATGGGATCATAGATACATATTGAGAAAAAAAAGTATGTTAGTTGTTAGAAGTGGTTGATCAAGTGGAAAAGGAATCGATCAAGAAAGTTTGCCAAGGAAGTAATGGTAGTTTTGGCAGAGGAAAAAAGTACCAATATGTCAAGCTTTCCAAATTGCGTTTCAAGAAAGTTTGCCAAAGAAGCAATAGTAGTCGGCTCTGTTACATCTAGCTGATGAAATACCACATCAGAGAACCCAGAAGCCTTAAGATTTTCAGCAGCTTCTGTTCCTCTCTTCACATCTCTTGCTGTTAATACCACCCCAACTCCTTTAGCAGCTAATTGCTTGCTAATCTCAAGTCCAATCCCTTTGTTGGCTCCAGTAACAACTGCAATCCTAATATCGATCACCAGAAAAAGTATAAATGACCAAAACCAGAATGAAGATATTGAAAGGTAATTGTAGATAGATAGATAGAGGGAGATGTTGTACTTCTTAGACCCAAAATTGATGGTAGTTTCCTCCATTTCTATATGCAGAAGATGGTCTGCAAGGAGCAATCCAATTATATATGTTTTTGATCTTCCTATATATTAGTCCTTCATTAGAGCTATTGATAGTTTTAATTTAATTATAGAGGAACCTCCAGTCTGATGAGTACGTATTGGTCACGTATGCAATGACAATCTTTCAGAGTTGGTCAATTGACTGATGACATCTACTGGGATCAATAATTGACGTAAGTGCTGATCTAAAACTGTTTTGACATGAAAGTTTTACATTGAAGATCACAGGAAAATTTGTATGGATATGAGACTTGCAAGTGCACAAACTCTGCTACACGAATTTGTACGATTTTTGTCCATTAGAATAAACAGTACTAAGACTTGGTGTCAATATTAATGTTCTAAAAATCTCCGTCTAGAGCCGATTAATCCCCGCCTAGACGCTAAACGATACTTCACGGTTTCCGTCTAGAGAGCTAGAAGACCGATTAATCCTCGCCTAGGCACTAGTCACCGGTTGTCTGCCTGACTAGCGCCCAGCGTTTGGTAATGTTCATTTTGGTGACACTTCAAAATCTTCAATATCCAATTTGGGCCTATGAAAACCCAACTTCAGATTCAAATTAGAAAAAAGAACAGGCCCAATTTCAGTGTTAAACCCTAAACCCCTAAAACCCTTTCACTATCTCACTCTCATATTCTTCTTCTTCTTCTCCGATCACTCACCACCACCACACCCGACTATGTCCTCCGCCCTCCTCGAACGCCCCAGAATCTTCCCGAAGCTTCTATACCGGCTCCTCCTCACCCAAAACATGGGCGGCGGGCCCCGCACCTTCCCCGGCGGCGTCACCAAGTGGAAATGGAAGCGCATGCACGAGAAGCGCGCCAAGGACAAAGAGAGGCGC
Source organism: Fragaria vesca subsp. vesca (assembly GCF_000184155.1). Classification (NCBI taxonomy): domain Eukaryota; kingdom Viridiplantae; phylum Streptophyta; class Magnoliopsida; order Rosales; family Rosaceae; genus Fragaria; species Fragaria vesca. The sequence continues at coordinate 1,167,606 of NC_020495.1, read as the reverse complement.
CTCCTCGACCAAGAGAAGCAGCTCTACGAGGCCCGCCTCCGCTCCCAAATCCGGGCCGAGCTCGTCGCCAAACCCGACCCGTTTCCCGACCCGGCTCACCACCGCCCCATGGACCCCGACCGCCACGTCAAATCCCTCGCCGATCGCTTCATGAAGCACGGCGCCGAGGATCTCTGGAACGAGAACGACGGCCCACTCCACGCGCCCCACGCGCCGCCTCCTCAGCAGCAGCAGCCGGTACGAGCGGGGTCAATTCCGGTTGACCTGAGGAGGCTGATACCGAAAGGTCGAAACTTGGCGGGAAATGAGAGGAGTTTGAGTAGCTATGTTAGCACTAGGAGCTATTCTGTGCATAGGTTTAGGAGGAACGATGATTCGAGTGATGATTCGGATTTCGATTCCGATAATGAGGCAATGCAGCCGTTTTGGGAGGGGAGGAATGGGAGCGAGGGTGCGAAATCGGAGAGGAGTTTGAGGAAATTTGGGAGTAGTGCTTCGTTGGGGAAGTATGATAGGAAGGTGATTAAGAGGAGAGTGCCTCTTAATGCAGTGGAAGAGGTGTGTGATGATTTCGTGCAGCAGGTGGAGTCGATTAGGTATGAGTTGAGTAGGAAAAAGGATGCCGAGAATGAAAGAGAGGAGAGTGTAGAGGAGGGGTCGGTTTTGAGTGAGAAGAGGTAATGCAGAAGGAATGTACTTAGTTTCGGATTAGTTGAAATGTGTATAGTGGTTAAAATGTGCTTTTTTTGTTGTTGTTGCAGGTTTGATGAGTGTGGAATATCTCCGTTTACAGTGAAGGCGTTGTCTTCTGCTGGGTATGTTCGGATGACTAGAGTTCAGGAGGCTGCTCTTTCGGCTTGCCTTGAGGGTGAGTTGGGTAGTTGTTTTGTTTGTCATTTTGTTCAAAGCATTAAGTTTTAGCGTAATTTGTTAATGGCTGCTGATTGTTTAGTGAATGTCTAATTTGGTACAGGAAAAGATGTTTTGGTCAAAGCTAAAACTGGCACGGGCAAAACTGCTGCCTTTTTGGTACATCAGTTTACCCTATTCTTTGGAATTGATTCATTGTGTCTTAGGTTATGTTCTATTTTTGCTTTTGTTGGATTGTATTGCTAAACACAAACAGCTTCCTGCTATTGAAGCAGTTGTGAAGGGTATGGCTGGCAATACCAATCAACGGGTGTCTCCAATCTTTGTTCTTATCCTTTGCCCCACTAGAGAACTTGCAAGTCAGATAGCTGCAGAAACAAATGTCTTGTTGAAGTACCATGAGGGCATAGGCATGCAAACGTTAGTTGGGGGCACAAGATTCAAAGAGGACCAGAAACGTCTAGAATCAAATCCATGCCAGGTTTGTACTTCACTGTTTGCCATTGCATTCTCTGCTTTGCTTAGTGTGGTTGTTGAGAGAGTGAAAGCGATTATACAATCATTTTGCAGATAATAGTTGCAACTCCTGGTAGGTTGCTGGACCACATCGAGAATAGGTCTGGCTTGTCAGTGCGATTGATGGGACTGAAAATGTTAATACTTGATGAAGCTGGCCACTTACTAGACCTAGGATTTCGGAAGGACATAGAGAAAATTGTCGATTGTTTGCCTCGTAAGAGGCAGTCCTTGCTCTTTACTGCAACACTGCCAAAAGAGGTTGGTCATCTCATATAGTTCAACCCTGAAAGTTCAAAGAGCAGCTATATTTTTACTTGTTAACACTAGATTTCTGTATTAAACTACTGAAAACTAAGATATTCCCTATTATGAATGTTCAGGTTCGCCGCATATCACAGCTTGTTTTGAAAAAAGATCATGCTTTCATTGACACAGTGGGATTGGGCAGTGTGGAAACTCATGCTAAGGTACAGTAACCAGTTCTGGTAAATCGACTAATTTCCATTTTAGATAATATGTTAAATCCTGCTTTTACATCCAACTAAAATGTTGGTTTCAATTAAACCCAGAATATGCTATGGGCATCATGATCCCATCTCTACTTGCTGTGCAGGTTAAGCAGTCATATCTTGTTGCACCACATGACTTGCATTTTCAGATAGTTCACCATCTGTTGAAGGAGCATATCTGGCAATCACCTGATTATAAGGTTAATTTTGTGTATAATATTTGTTTCAAACAATTAGTTGTACTGTATGTACTAGAGGCCTAATGTTTTGCCTTTCAGGTTATTGTTTTCTGTACAACTGGAATGGTAACATCCCTCCTCTACATTCTTCTCCGCGAAATGAAAATGAATGTTAGGGAGATACATTCTAGAAAGCCTCAGCTGTATCGAACTCGTGTCTCTGAGGAATTTAAGGAATCAAAGCAAATGATTCTTGTTACCTCTGATGTATCAGCTCGTGGAATGAACTATCCTGATGTTACATTGGTCATTCAGGTATTCACAAGCCCAAGATAAATGTCAACTCGTGTTCTGCTTTTAGTATTTTTGTGAGGTGGTGTTCTATTTATATTCAACAGTTCTTGTATTGATGTTGTATTGTGTGCAATAAGGATATAGTGCACCAGCGTTAAATATTCTAACTAGATGAAGTTTTAGGTGGTTCAAATCATTTTATTGGAATTACAGAGCACTCCAAGGCAGTCCTATGGTCTGTAACATCTATATGATTTATTGAATTGGCTCTCTTCAATATGTAAAGAGAAACAATTGGTGCATATGTAAAGAGCAAGCTCGGTTTAAATTAATTATTTTCGTATTACTAGGTGGGTATTCCAGCTGACCGGGAACAATATATACACCGTCTCGGAAGAACAGGACGGGAAGGCAAAGAAGGAGAAGGCATATTGTTGCTTGCGCCATGGGAGGAGTATTTTCTGGATGCATTAAAAGATTTGCCCCTTGAAAAATTTCCTTCAGTGCGATTGGATCCAGGCACTAAACTCAAGGTACTTGCATTACCTGCTTTTTCTTTTTACATTGCCTTATTTCGTTATATCTGAATCAAACTGTTCAGTTCAGACTCTTTTTAGTCCGAATAAACTGTGAATCGAAATTAACTTACTAAGTCTGAAATCTTGTTTACAAGGGTAGTTTGTGGGTTTCTTTTATCTACTTCTTTAATTTTGCTTACTCTTGCAGATTGAGGACTCAATGACCAAGGTAGACAGTAGTGTTAAGGAAGCCGCCTATCATGCTTGGCTTGGCTACTACAACTCGATCAGGGAAACTGGTAGGGATAAAACTACACTTGTTGAGCAAGCCAACCTCTTTTGTCAGTCAATTGGTTTGCAAAATCCTCCTTCTCTCTTTAGAAAGACAGCATTGAAGATGGGTTTGAAAGATATTCCTGGCATAAAAATACGGAAGTAGCATACAATTGGAACAAGATTAAGCAACCTGCTGACTGCGGTGGCTGGGAGAGGAAGACAAGGATTGAAGGACCTTCATTCTCGTTTAAAGTCGTAAAACAGGTTCAGCTAGTTCAAGTTGTTCCTTTTCTGAATTTGTCTTATGGTTCATGCCTGGTTTAGCCAAGAGGTCTACAGTCTCCATATATATTTTAGGCAGAAGCATCATACTCGCTTGTATTGCATCATGATCTGTAGTTTGGGCACGCAAGCATACGCCTCATTGTACATCGTACCTTTATTCTGAACTTCATTAAAAAAAAATCTGAAGCTATGTCTTTTTCCTTCACTTCCTTTTTTATCTTCTGATAAAGAAATCAAGTTACCTAAACTTTGTTGAGCTTTTACTTTCATATTATTTATGTTCAACTCAACATGATGAGAACAGCTTATGATTGGTCAGGACTTAAATATGTAACCTAAAATAACAAAACTGCCAGCATCAAGAATACATGTTTAGCTGTTACTATATGAATGATATAATTTCCTTTAGGAGTTTGTTTTCATGGTTTTTCTAGCCTCAAGATTGAGTAAATTTATATATCAGGATTCACAAGTTATATTTGTTACCAAATGAGACATGATTAATAAATGAGTTATGAAAATGCATTTGCCAAAACAAAATGAAAATTTAAGACAAGGAAAAATGAGAATTTAATTAAGGTATATAATTATTTCCAGCAAATGTCTTGTCTATTAGTTCATGTACTCTGCAATTGATTTGAATTTAGAAATTTACCTTAGGAGCAGTGAAAAGTTAATGATCTGGTGAAGAAGCTTATCCAAATTTAAATGTGAAAAGGTGGCACTAATAGACTTGATTACAGTCCAAATAAACAGCAATAAATCAGAAGTGCCACCCGTTGTCCATTCCCTCCTCATATTTCATGCAGAGAAGACCAACTGGACAGCCTCAGCTGCTGACTTGTCACTCTTCAATTGACCTAAGGGCCAGAAGCAAACAGAGTTGTTGCTTTGCCGTTACAAATGCAAAGGATTCTTTTGTAATTTCAATTCCAAGTACCCCACACTTCCCCTCCTATATGAGAATACTTCTCATTTCCTTTGTGTCATCTGTTCTGTAGGAGAGACACAAAGCTCTCAGCAGAGGTAAGCTGAATTGTTGCATATGAGTCTCTACTTTCTTATGTTCTTGAGATTTGAAATTTAAGCTCAACACATTTGGTGAAATTTGATGCAGATAGACTCTTGGTGATCATAGTTTCACAAACCAAGAATTTCAGCTGATTGGATCACTGTTATTTGTTTCTGAACTTGTAGGTGATTTTTTTCTTCTTCTTGTTCTCTGTTGTTTCTTGCATGTCATTTACAGAGTGTTTAGTTTGATCCATCTTGCTGAAGCAGAAAAACATGCAAATCTTATTCATCCTGAAATTTGATTTTTTGTTCCTTTCAAAATAAAAATAAAAATTGCTTTTTGTTGTCTGTCTAGATAAAAGAAAATCTTGATTCAAGGTTATCACCTGATGTCAGTTTTTTATTATTATTTTTATTTCCGGTCTGAGCTGATTCAGGCTAACAATAATTAAAAAGAGAGACGCGTACATAAAGAAAATTTAATGATGAAAATCGAATTTCCAATAGGACTTCAATGAGAATATCTGGATGCCTTTTCATCTGTAGAGTTCATTAATGATGAAAATCAAATTTCATTGGTTGTATCAGGAAAGGGGAATTGAAATTCACGGTTGATTTGTCATCAGAAATCACAGGTATTGGCTGACAGAAAGTTTCTCACATTACATACAGATCATGTAAATCGTTATAGAATGTTCTGATTCATGAAATTCAACTCTTCTGAACCTGAAGTATTAGAAACTTCTCAAAGCTTCGTTGCTAACTGGTGTAGATATGATATGGGTGACTTCAATGAGAATATTTGGGTGCTGTTTTATCCGATTAGAGTGCATTAATGATGAATAACGAATTTCATTTGTCATATCAGGAAAGGCAAGTGGAAGTTCACGGTTGATTTATCAACGAAAATCACAGGTATTGGGTAACAGAAAGTTTCTCGCATTCAATGCAGGATCATGCATATCTTTATGGAAATAAATCCAACTCTTCCAAACTCTAATTATTCTTAAAGTTCTCAAAGCTTTGTCGTTATTAGTATGTTCTCGAAGCTTTGTTGTTATTAGTATGTTCTCGAAGCTTCGTTGCTGAATATAGTACGTTTTCTGTAACCCCCCAAGTTGCACCTCATTAAATCTAAGACATTATAGTGCCGCAGACTCTTAGATTTTCGAATTGATCTTCTTGTTTAATATAAAGACGATATTATTGCATCAGATAAGTAACACGATATCTCTTTGAACTAGTGACAACGAATTCATATATGACATCATGTGTGAGTGTGTAAGATCGGTTTTCTTATTCTGTTATAATTCTTCATTTGCTTTCAGAATAATAAAAAAGAACGTAAATAAAATAAATTTCTCCTAGAATCAAATTTGATCACTTTGACTATGCTTAATGCAGTATTCTGATACTTTCACAAACTTGAGTAAATGCATCGGGGTAAGGTGCAACACTCGTCCCTAGAGGTAACAGTTCATTAGGTCATCAGCCAAGATCATTAGATTCAGGAATCTTGATTTATTTCCTCCCATAAATTCTAGCATATTGTTTCATCATCCCTGCACTAAGCGATTGTGGTTTTTTTCTTGTTTAATTTTTCTTCCACTCGTCGTGGTTAAGTAATTTGTTGTATGACAATTACAAAGAGATATGCCTACTGGATGCTTCTAAATTTTACTATTGCTTTATCGAGGCTGATCATAACTAAAGAAAGTTTCAGCCTTTTTTCGAAGTGTATGATGACGAATACTAGTTTCATATAATACTAGTTTTTAAAGTTTTTACCATATCAGTTATCAGAATAGGTATTGTTGTATTCCTGGAAAAGTGGGAAAACTTATAAAACATATGGTTACATGAAAAATAGTGGACCATGCCAATTAAGTTGTGTGAACTGAAATCTAAGTTATGGGAAAGCATCAATAAAATTCTTTCAGCTTCGTTGAAGACAAAATTGTTTGAAACACGTTGAACCTGTACCAAGTCGAGAGTACTGTTAGAATTTGGGTTCAGTGATGAGTTATATATTTTTCTGACATTCTTGGTACTATAGACTAGGTCCTGAACTGATAAAACCCTACATCTTCTAGTACCAATTTGACACTGACAATATCCTTGCATTTTGGGGTTTTCTAAACTGATAATCCTACTGAAAACGTACACTTATCTTTTTTTAGTGTGTCTGCTTTGTGTTGTTCCAAGGTCAAGTTTATGCATCTGAATTTACAGCCCTGCACAATACAATCATCTTAACTATTAGCTCTCAATTAATTATGTGCACTTGAAGAATTGAACTATAAGTACTATATTATTTAGCTCTTGCTCTTGTTTTAGGGGTCATCTGGAACTGAAAAGAAAAACTTGAAGACCAGGCGGCAGCTTTCTTTCTGAAGGTCAGAGATCAACAAATCTTATCTTGCATCATACTTGACTCCAACTACCCCTGATATCTAACTACAGTTTTGAACTTGCAGCTAAAATGTATGCTGAAATGAATTACTTGCAACTTAAGGAAACTGACACCTCCAAATTGCCAGATAAGAGTCCCGCTGAAAGAATAGGAGATTTGGCTCCAAGGACTAAGGTTGTCCTAGAGAAGCATTTAACCGAGAAACTGGTTGAAGTATCCATCACAAGAAAGGAAAGTTTTTCCCCAAGAGACCCAAAAGCTGAACTTTCGGGCAAACTTGTAGGCAAACGATCACAGCGAAAAGTTGAACTCTCTGACAAATGTGAAACTAAAAGGTCCAAGCTGCAAGACAGCAGGACAGCTGAAAGCAATGTTTCCGAGGCTGTTTCACAGAAGCATTTGACTGAGTGCATTTTTGAAGAGTTTGGCAAAAAGATTCGGCCATATGGTGAAGTCTCCGACAAAGTTGAAGGGAAAATGACGATAGTTGAAGTTGATGGTTCCTTGACAGATCCTGGTAAAGTGATTAATTCCAAAGATAACCCTGCTTTGACTCCTGCTGCTCACACCTTGAATAACAACAACTCACTTATGAGTCAGAAGGAAAACAGCAATGTTGGAAGAAAAACAAGAAAGAAGGAAAAGTTTAATTTGCCTTGTCGGTCCTCAAAACGACTTGCTGGGCAACAACCAGAGCCAGTAAATTATTTGGTTTCCACTGTACAGGCTTGTGCAGCTGCAGCTAGAAAGTCCAGTAAAGGCAGACTAGATGCAGGTTTGGGTTCAGATGATCTTGAAAATAGAGCATCTACCCACACGTATACTGAAGTAAATTTTGCACTACAAGGAGTGCCATTGCCCAAAGTCAAGAGCCCACTCGAAGGTCATGGGCTACAGCCTGTTATTTCCTTGGGTTCCGATGAACCAACTCATCAACTTGCAACCAGAGATTCTAGTGGAGGTGATGCCAGTCGAGATGCAGGTACGGGTTCAGGTAATTTTGTCAATGGAGCACCTCTGCACGTTGGGGCTTCATCAGAAGCGGAGGACTTCTTTAATACATTAGAGGACATAAACTCTACATCACATGATTCATTGAACAGTGACATAATGTTGCTTGATGACCAAGTGGTTTCTAAAGAGCAACAAACTGAGGAAAATCTTGAGATGCTCAGCTTTCATTTTCGAGATGACCCATGCATTGATTTTGCTTATAAGATCCTTACTGGGGAATTGCCAATCAGTTACGAACCTAATTTGCAACATGCAGCTGATATGGTTCAAAAAGAAAAGCCTGTGGCAACTGGGAGCTGCAGCAAAAATGCAACTGCAAAGGCCTGTAGCAGTAAAGGCATCCAAGCTGTAGATTTGGCACATGAAGCATCTCATCAGTATGAGGCTATTCAAGAGAAGAAGGCAGTAAATGATCCTTGTACTATGACAGACTCTTCAGGTCATGAGGAATCATTGAACAAGATTGAGAAATCTCTTGAGAACCAAACTGCTGCTGAGGAGAAACCCCAGATATTGGAAAGTGAGAAGGCCTCTGTCGAGAATCCTGACGAGGAGTTTTCGTTCCCTATCCCCGAGACGTGGCCCGACTCTGACCCATTTTTTGGGCTAGCAGTTCAGAGTTTGAGAGAAGATGATATGTTTCGGGGTTACTTCCATCAAAACCATGATGCCATTTACAACGAGGTGAATACCCCAGCACCGCCAGTCTTTTTCGAGTGTGACATAACACCTCAGTTTGATACTACAGGAGCATATGTCCCAGTGTTTCCCGAGAATTCTTATTGGCCACCTGCAGAAAATGTGAACCAACCGTTATCCATGAATTATTCATCCCAGCCTGCAGGAAATGAGGGCTTTTCCAATGGCAGTGGGGTTGGTTCAGACCAACAGGTATCCATGAATTCTTCATCCTTGCCAGCCGGAAATATGGCCTTGCCAAACTCAAGTGGGGTTGCTACAAAGAAGCCTTGCTTAAAGGGCAAACAGAAAGAGTGATTCTGACTCAGTGGAAAACTATCCTTATGTTAATTTTATGCTGTTTTTTTAGGTTTTTTTTACTTGCTGAATACTTAAACCATCATGTTCGTGTTTGTTTAAGTTGTTTGTTTGAACCTTCTGTATTCTCAAAGTTTGTTGGAAACTTTCAGCTGCTGTGTACAACTAAAAATTAAGTTCTTACTTCTTAGCATACAACTACATTGCCTGAGCACAAAAGCTCAATATACAAAATGAATTTGTTGTTACAATAGATAAAATTCAATAATCGGAACCGTTTATTTTCAAATTGCAATGAATTAGCTCAATCGGAAATTGTGTAATCTGAGTTGGCACTCATAATAATCCATGTCCAAATAAACTCAGGTGACTCAGAACTGTTACACGTGTCCCTCATGTTTCATGCAGAGAGTTTAATTGGACAGCCTCGGCTGCTGAGTCGTCAAAGTTACCGAGGAGTCTCTGAAGCAAAACGGGGTTGTTTGCTCTGCCGTTACAAATGCAAAGGGATTGTTTTGTAATTTCAAAAGCCAGGTATACCTACACTATATACATATGAGAATCCTTCTCTTTTCATTTGTGTCATCTGAAACTCCAGGAGAAACAGAGAAGGTCTCAGTAGTGGTAAGCTGAATTGTTGCGTGAGTCTCTCTTCTTTCTTCTGTTCCTCAGACTGGAAGTGTCAAACTCGAAAGGTTTGTGTTATTGATGCAGATAGATATGTTGGTGATCATTGTTTTATAAACCAAGATTTTCAGCTACTTGGATTAACTGGTCTTGGTGATATTTGTTTTTGAAATTGTTGGTGATTATATTTTGTCCCTTCTTTCTTGCATGTCATATAAACATAGGTTTCTTTGATCCATCTAAATTTTCTGAAGCAGAAGAAACATGCAAATCTAATTAAGGGTTTCTAGTTAATCCTGAAATTGTAATATTTTTTTTTCTAGAAAAAGAAAAAAATCTTGTTTTGAGGTTGTTTATCAGCTGATTTCAGGCTTCAAGTGATATATCACAGATATATGCTTTGTTTCTCCAAGAACAAAGATCACAACTATTGAAACTCAATAATGTAGGCCTTCTTTGACTGGAATTAGTAAAAGCCTTTGTTTCAAGTTGTTCAAAATGCTGCACATGAGCTAGTGTCACTTGTCTGTGAGAAGTAAACGCATATGTACGACTGTGGTAGTTTCTTTGGCTGATTTCCTTTGTCATGCACCTGAAGTGGATATTTGGCTAATTGATTTTAAAGGATTTTCAGATTGTTTGAATACTGATTTAGATATGATGTGATTGACTTCAGTGAGTATATTTGAATTCTAATTTCTGACTTATACGAGGAAAGTTCATTAATGATCAATAACGAATTTCATTTGCCATATCAGGAAAGGCAGGTTGAAATTCGCGGTTGATTTTGCAACAGAATCTAAGGTAATTAGTTCACAGCTTTTCAAACTTAATACAGATCATTTATACAGTTTATATCATGTTATTCCTTCATCAACTCCGAGTCTTTCTGTTGGTATAAGGATTGTTGGCTATCCCTTTTATGATCAAAACACAAGACACAAGCTATTTTATATATCCTGATGGTAAGGATATCACAAGTGAAGAATGAAGACTTGACAAGATCACATGTGTCCTAGGTAACTAGTGCATATGCATCTGATGCTTTTCACTGAGAATTCTACATATCCTGATGGTAAGGATATCACAAGTGAAGAATGAAGACCTGTCAAGATCTCATGTGCATCAAGTAGTTTATGCATATGCATCTCATGTTTTTCACTGAGAATGGCAGCTTTGCTTGTCATCCTAGATCGGATGATACCTCCTGGTGTATCTGTCCTAATCTATTGGGTCTATATGTATGCATGTCTAAATGCTTTTGTTATTTGTGTGTCATTAGTTTGAATTCCCCTGTTTGAATTCAAATCCCCTTTAGCAAAACATTTGTCGTTGCCTTGGTGCTTTAAGTCAGTCTAGGGTTGTGTAGTGTTTCCAACCCGTGACCACATGACTAGAGCTTAGAGGCTCCAGCTAGGTTTGTGATACACAAACTAATATATTAGCTGGTTATTTGTTTTTATCTCATGTACATCAAGTAGTTCATGCATGTGCCTCACAATCATTCAGGATGGCAGCTCTGCTTGCTATCCAGATTTGGTGGATACCCCTGTTGTATCTATCCTAATCTCTGAGTCTGACTTCGTGCAGATTTAAATGGTTTGCTTCAGCTTTTCAGTATTTGAATTTCAAATCTCTTTTAGCAAAACATTTTTCATCGTGCTTGAGCTCCAAGTTAGTCTAGGGTTGTGTTGTTCTTCCAACCCATGAGCACATGACTAAAGCACTTTTAGGTCAGCTCTTTTTTTTAGTCCAGCTGGGTTTTGTGATACACAAACCAAGTCAGCTGCTGAGCCATGTGATGCACTGCCCAAGCTATCAGCTGGCCTATGTGTCCTCATATAGGAATAAGTTTTGTTGTGTCTCCTTCATTCACAAAACCTTTTGTTTCTTTCTTATTGGACCATTATCATATAAGAGAGTTGTGTTTGTCTTTACTCTCTTGGAGCATTTTTGTTTGTCCTTTGACCCCTCTCACTTTATGAGTTTGGACAAGGACTAAAGTCCAAAAGTTGCCTCCCATTTTGGTAAACGGGCATGCTCTCCTTTAGCTTGCACTTTGCCTATATATATGGAGCAAGTCTCTTCTTTGCTCCCTTGGTTGTTCAAGATGTAGTTTTTCTACATAGTTTTTAGCTGGGTATAGGTTTTACCTTGCATTGCTCATTTGCCTCTAAGTCTTCCCTTGGTGATTGTAAATCTTAGAGCATGAGCAAGAGCAAAAACTCTTTTCATAAACCCATTAGCATTCTGCATATCATGAGTGATGGTAGTGCAGCAACCCTAGAAGTACTCAAGAAGGATCAGTTGATCGAGGAGAGCTGAGTTCTAGAGAGTCAGTTAAAGGTGTTAGCTGAGGTCTGAAGAATCCCTCTAATTAGGATAGCTGAGTTCTGAGTTGAGTATTCTGAGAAGTGTTCAAGAAG
>NC_020495.1:1143642-1155646 GCF_000184155.1 Fragaria vesca subsp. vesca | reverse complement strand
CCCTAGACTATAATCTTGTGAGGAGTGAGGTGAGTCACTCAGAGACAAGAGAGATAGATCTAGACTAGTGGGTAGACTAGGCAGGATTGCAAATCGTCGTTGTATCCCTAGACTATAATCTTGTAAGAAGTGAGTTTTACATAGTGGAAAGGTTTGTCCCTCAAGAGTTAGGGGCACGCAGTTTTTCTCCCTGGTGCAGGGTTTCTGCGAATAAAAAACGTACTGGTGTTATTTCTTTTACTTTCCAGTACTTGTTCTTTTATTTATTACTACGTCTCCTTCTTATCAGGATAGCTAAATGTTTGCTATCCTTGTGGACGAAATTGGACGAAAAAGTAATAAAGGCTTATTCACCCCCCCCCCCCCTCTAGGACCTTCAAGTGGTATCAGAGTGGGCACTAGCTTTGCTGGTGAGATCCTCTGTATCCGAGAATGGACTGTGGAATAGGCCTTTCTTCCATTATTATCCCTTCTTATGTTGATAGGACTAATTTTGGAAGGATGAACATTAAAAGCTTTTAATAGCTTGCACATCGCTCTATTTGACAAAGAGCGCCGGATAACCCTAAACCCTAAACCCTTTTAGTTAACAAGAAAGGTAGTGCCAAGAACAATTAGTTCCACAGAAAACTCTAAAGACAATACACCAGCAAGAAAGGAAGATGAGAATCCAACTTGGGAAAAAAGTATTTCCACCAAATATCTTTTCTGTTAGTTCATAAAATATTGAATGAAATTAAATTGGGTCAACAAAAATGACAATTGTTGGTGAACCCGGAAAGAAAACTTATCCAAGCAATCCAGTGCAGAATTGGCACATTCAATGCACTTGGAAACATGCATGTTGATTAAATTGATCCCTTTTTCTTCTTGTAACAGATTTGGTTGAATCGTCTTTGTGCATCTTTGAGAGAAAAGATTTATGGAGTTTCCTTTTTCTTTTAGTCCTGTTGGTCCTCCTCCAGGTTGAATTACAAATGGAAATTAATTCTTTTCTTTTTGCAGTCAGATATGATTGAACCAATTAACTTCAGATGTTGAATGGCATATTCCTGTTGGTTATCGATCAAGGATATACACAGTGGTTGGTGTGCTGTTACAAATGGACAAGGGTTTTCCTGTAAATTCATTAGCCATGTACCCACCTATATGAAGATCAGCTGGCTCATTTCTGTGTTATTTCAGACTGTAAGAGACTAGAGCACCAAGTCCATCTAACAAAACGTAACCTTCTTGTTTTTCATAATTTTGAAATTCATGCATAAAAAAGTGGAACTTGATACAAATGCCTTTTTGTTGATCATACTTGATTTACATGTTTCTTGTGTTAAATCTGAATAAACTATTAATGGTCTATTGTTTTATATATCCTTTTGATATCATAAAAAATATTTTTGGAGTGATTTGGCCTTGATTTCTATAGGAGATGATTTCTTATGAAGAATGATGCAGTTGATTGATTACAGGTTGTTCTCTTGGGAAGCTTTACTGACAGAATTCAAATCATCATATTAAGTCTTGAAATCTCCTCTTTGGTAAAGCAAACAATCAGCATGAAAATCTCATTAATTGTTAAGTACATGAGATTCTTTTTGAAGAATGAATTGCTTGCAAGAACCTCAAATTTATTGAAACTCAGTTATGCATGTGGTACTCTTCGGTATAGATATATAGAAAAGGCTTTACTCTGAACTTCTTCAAAATTCTTCATATTAGTATCACATGTTGTCTGTGAAAGGTTTACTATATATTCTATTATTTTTGCAAAAGATGAGATTTCGAACCTGAATTGGAAATTTATTGTCTAAGGATCCTTAGATTCCGAATGGAATGCTTTCTAATTTCTATACGAGTGACTTCATTGAGATTATTCTGGTCCCTAGGTCTGGTACTATCGTCTGATTATATATTACTGATAATGAAGAATGGCATTCTTTATCTTATCAGGACAGCAGAGTTGAAATTAGTAGTTAAGTTGTGAAGAAATATCTAGCCGGAAGTTCCTAAAAGATTGTGACATCTAATACAATGCAAATGTGTTCTTTTTATTAAAAAAAAAAATGCTATACTCTGTCGAATCATTTAGAATGTTCTCGAATCTTCGTTGACAATAGATATGTTCTCGAACCTTCGTTGATATTTCCAGTGTGCTATCAAAGCTTCACTGTCACATACCTGAATAAAGTTTCCGTTATGGACTTTTGTGTTTAAGTAATGAGTAGTGAACATTAGATCTAGTATACTTTTGAAGCTTTATTGCCATAAAACTGAAAAGTTTTCGTTTATGGATTGCCATGGTTTTGTACTGCATAAGTGCATATTACCTTCTTGGTTTTGAGCAAGAAAAGTTTCTCTTTCTGGAAAGTTTAGATTTTTCCTGGAATCTTTATGTAACGTCAGTGTTATTATTCTATTTCTATTAATATTTTCTTCTTTCATAAAATTAGGTACCTGAACTACTGCCCTTTTTTAATGATTTTGATAACCTTTCTGTATGCTTCTGCAGTCTACCTGATGTTGTTTCCTGGACTTAATTGTTGTAGTTAAGCAGATGTAGTCTAATGTTTCTAATGGATCATTTAATGCTTGATCTAGATTTTTATACTGGTACACAGTACCTGGATTGATCTATGATGGTTTCAGGAAAATAATCTCTTTGTTACAAAGATGAACAAGAAATTCAACTTTTGCAATTGGGGAGATATGGGGAAAGATCTCACTTTACATTTATTCATGAGCTTAAGCATCGTGGATGTTATTCGCTGCGGCAGTGTTTGCCGCTCTTGGAGGGAAGCCTCTTCTGATACAGAACTTTGGAAGAATATAGACTTAACTAAGGTGGACTCTTTAATCGTTCTTCAAACTTGGTCAGACCATATTGCTATGGGAACCATGAATGCTATTTTCAGACGTGGTGGCGATGTATCTTGTTTGATATTTAACTACTACTTTCACATGAGGGATCATTACTTGATCCATGTTTCTAAAAGGTATTATTTGTTTACCTCCCAAACAGTGCTAAGAAGGGTTAATTTGTTTCTATTTGAAGGGATTCATATACTGATACATCTCTTCATTGCAGTATGCCGAAACTAAAAAGACTAGTCCTACCAGCACAGTACAGAGTATTAAAAGTGGCTCGATTTGAAGCTGCTTTGAAGAACTGGCCAGAACTTGAGTCACTTACCATTCCATGCAACTTTCCTGTGGAAATCATGGAAGTGATTGGTAAGCACTGTAAAAAATTCTCTGCGATGAAACTGATGTGTAATTTTTATGAGAACCACGCAGAAGCAGTTGCTGCCTACCTACCAAACTTGAAGGTCTTGAGCCTTAGGTGCGCTGACAAAGGAGCTGTACTTCACATATTGAAAGAAATGAAGCATTTGCAAGTGCTCAATTTATCTCACTCATACATTGTGAATCACTCTCCTACACTAGATCGCCGCATGGTAGTACTCCGTGAACTTGATCTGCAGGTCACTGAACCAGCATCAAGGCTGGAGAGATTTATTTACTGTCGTAGCAGACTCTACTGCAACACTTGCAGACTTCAGTTAAGCTTGAATAGAGTGCTGATACGGTGCAGATATGAAGAACGAGTTTGGAGAATGGATGAGGTGAGCTCGCTGGCTCATTGATCTTGGAAAGAACAACTTGAACGATAAGGCTTGTTATGGTTCAACAACTTGAACTTTGTTAGAAAGAATAATTTCTGAGCTGTAGCTGTTGGACATGCTCCATTTTAAACTTTGTCTTCATAGACAATGTCAATTTCCTAAGGTCTAGTATTGTATAAGGAGTCCATTTGGTTTTTCTAGCATCAGACTCAAGTATTATGACATTCTGAGTTCATAAGGTGGCAGATGTGTTCTGCAAATACAGAGAATGCAGCCTTATTTTTCTAACTCAGAAGATATGAACGAGACACGATTTATAAACAATGAACTGGATGTAGAGAGGAAAATCCTGTTAAGGAAAATAACCATCTCTACCAAATATATCTTCTATGCAAGTACAGAAAAGAAAAAATCACAAGGCAGTGAGTAGGAAACAAAACGTCTCCAAACACATTCAATACACTTCAATTGCAGAAAAGTCAGCAATATGAACCATCTTGGCTGAAAATGTTCATACAGATATTCAAGAGGAATTGTTTCCTCTTTCTTTCTGTCAATGATTCATTAATTAGGGTAAGCAAGTATATATATGGAAGCAAGCTTGGCATCATTTCAGTTACAAATGAAAACAGATTCCTTTTAATTTTCAGCCAGAGATGACAGAACAAACTCTCAATTGCTGACTCAATAGTTACAATCCCATTGGTTCCTTCTTAACAACCTGTGTTTTACCACATGAAGGATAGCTGGTTTTTTTCGAAACTTTCAAAGCCAAGTGTCTCGCATTTCAATAAGAGTGAAACAAAGGGCAAGGGAAGAAAGAGAGCACCAATTCAAGTAGCAGTGTGAGAAGGTGAAGCTGAAATCTGAGAGTCTATCCTTTCTGTTTTCTTCAAACCCTGAGATTCAAGCTCAAAGAAGTAATTTCAGCTACTTGGATTTACTAATTGCTTCTTTGATTTCTGAATCAACTGTACGCTTCTGTTTTGTATTATTCTTTATTTTGGCATGTCATATTACTCATATATAGTTGTGTTTGTATATACAGTTATATGCATGCATGTTTGGATTAGCTGGATCTGAATTGATTTTCTTAATCTGTTTTTATTTTTCTGATAATGGATCGATTACAATTTGGAAGATCTCTTTGTAAAGCCTTCGTTCAAAAAAAAATAAAAAATAAAGATGTTAGATTTTGAATCTCCTGTTCGGTAAAGATAATCTAATCAGGGATTAGCTTGATCTGAATTGATCGATTTATGAGAATCTGTTATCCTTTGTTCTTTAATTTTTCTTTTGGTAAAGCTTTCACTAACAAATAAAAATGTTGGATTTTGAATCTCCTGTTTGGTAAAGAAAATCTGATCAGGGAGTGAGAGTTGAAAAGAAATAAATTTTCATCTTTTAAAGGTTGCATATCAGTACAAGCTTGAATTGTTTAAGGTTTACTTCAACTGAACTACTGAAGTAAAGGAAGAAAAAAGAAAAAGAGAGAGGCTGAAGTTTTAAGTCGTTAAAGATGCTTCATTTCACATGAGTGTCACGTTTTGTCTCGGCGTATTTGCTGAAAGAAATTATATATATGAATCTAGACTGGATCATTCAGAATTGATTTAAATGTTTATCAGATATATTATATACTGCTTTTGATGTCAGCGAATTCAATGAGAATATTTGACACTCTGACCGGTACATGTAGTTTATTAATATCGAGTAATGTATCTGTTTTCCCATGTCAGGAAGCAATCGAGTCTGAAATTAATCACCATGGAGTCAGCATCCGATCTTGCAGGTTATATGCTGACAGACACAATATGCACATCTTAAGACTTTATTCTTTTGATATCCAACGTACTCTTTCTAGAATTATTTAGAATGTTCTCGAAGCTTCGCTAACAATAGTAGTTTCGCGAAGCTTCATTAATTGACAAGTATAGTATATTCTGAATTTCGTATATGTAACTTATAACGTTTCCATTCTGCAATAATTATTAATCTTTTTTCATGCTAACGAATTATATATATGTTCTTCTGTGTGTGCCACCCTTCTTATAAATGTTGCTCCTCTACTTAGCAATGATGTTGTTGTTTGGGAGGTCACATTCCAAGAAACTGCTAAGTTTAAATTCTGGTTACCTAGTTAGGTTTGAGCTTTGGATACCTTGTCGAGTTCAATGCCTATTCGACAAGTTTTTATATTCTTTGAGCCTTCTGTCTTTGAACAGTTTCATCTGCCAGATTTCATATTCAAAAAGACCCTATTACTAACAGCATAATTACTTGGAAATTCTCAGTGAGAATTAGAGAAGAACAAATTTAGCTAGGTTCCAATTCTCTTTGATCATGCATAACTTTGTCACCTGATTTTGACATTGATGGTTGCAGGTACAATCTATTCAAATACAATGCTCAACTCGAAATCAAAACACAGAAACTGGGCTGAAATGGAACAAGGCATACTGCTCAAGATCTTCACGGCTCTTAATGTCATGGATTTGGTTGGTAGTGTTTCTGTTGTTTGTAGCACATGGCATTCTGTATGTCATGAACCCTGCCTGTGGGAATCCATAAATATGAGTGTGCTGGCCCCGAATCTCATTGTTACTGAGCAAGAAGTACATAACTTAAGCAATGAGGAGCACAGTAACAAAGTTACGAGATTCTTGAATACTGCATTAAATCTTAGCCGGGGAAAGATATCTAGCCTGATATTCAATTTCTACATCCCCCATAACAGATGAGCAGCTGATCCATGCTTCTCAGAGGTGCGTCTTAGTTTCTACTTACCAAAACTGTACTAAAAGTGGTTTTTATGGCATTGATACATAACTCCATGCACAGCTTTGGTCTACATTAATGTATCAGCTAGCTTATGTACGTAATGCATACATTTGGCCTATCAATGGAAAGACACATTTGATGCCATCTTTCTTGCAGAATCTCGGAACTGAAAAGACTTGTTCTCCCACCAAGGAATCTTCTAACACTGGCTGGATTTGAAGAGTCCATAAAGAACTGGGCACAACTAGAGTCATTTACCATGCCACTTGCTTTGTTTGAGTTTGAAATGGTGAAGTTGATCGGAGCTCACTGCAAGAATTTCTCTGAGCTCAAAGTTTTCTGCCCCTTTGTGGTCGGATTTGCAAAGACCATTGCTACCTATATCCCGAACTTAAAGGTTTTAAGTCTTCAGGGCAGCTTGGTGGAGAAGGAAGCCTTGGTTTACTTACTAAACAACACGAAAAAATTGGAAGTGTTGAACTTGTGTCACTGCCTCATTGTGGATGAAGGCCTTCCAGCACCAGGCTATGCTTATGCAGCGCTTGCACTTGACATGTCTATCATGGAAAGGGCCTCTGAGATGAAGAACTTTCTAGTTTGTAATGCAGACTACTGTCATGTCTGCCAGCTCATGTTTATCACTGAAGGGAACTCAGGGTGGTCCGACATTGGAATATGGCGAAGGGACATGGTGAGTACGCTTGCAGCATATTGATAGAAGAAACCATCTGCTGGGGAATCATATTCTTGTTTGTGGTATTGAACATTGTTAGCACAAGAAATTTCTCAGCTGTACCTGTGGAATGGTTTAAATTTCTTTTCTTTCATGGACAATTTCCGGTTCATGCTGCTTAGTTTTTAATGGTTCAGTTAAGAACCTCTTCTATGAAGCCTTTGTTTGTTGTGTTAAGAACTTCTTCTATGAAGCCTTTCTTTGTTGTGTTAAGAAATTGTTCTATGAAGCCTTTAATTATGTAGGTTGATTGAGTTGAAATGAATAATATCAAGTCCGTTGACTAGTGTGCTTGCAGATTTTTGTCGAACATGTAGAAGTCATTTGAACAATGTTATTTTATCGTTCGAAATATGTTGCAATTTATCAAATTCACCAAATTCTTGTGCTTACAATAATGAATAATATCTCCTTGTAATATTAACTCATTATGTTAGTCATGGTGACCTCGCCAATGACTCTACCCTTCCAGAACCTAAACGTACAACATGACAGAGTTAAATGTACAAGCATTTCAGGCACAAAGGAAGCACAGCAACATACGAGCATCAAGCACTCAATGCAGTGCTATCCCACCGTCTGCTAAGTGGAGAGTTGGAGCCTTCAACAATACTGAACATGTCACCAGATGAGTTAAAGTCTTTATCATAGCTGGATTCATGGGACAATATTACATGTTGATGTTACAGTAGTAGTCAACACTTGGTTTGTGCATAAATCATATAGAATCATGGTCTTCTTTAAAGGTTCTCAAGGCACTGTACACCAGCGCGCATGTTTGCTGAACTTGATAGATAAAGTTTTATGCCAGTCTACTACTACTACTTCTAACAAGCAACACTGTTGCTAACCCATAAAGCATCCTCCGGGCATATTAGACCCTTGTTGTGGTTGCTGTTGTTGCTGAAGCTGTGTTGCTGGAGCTGTGGTTGCAATTGTTGCTGCTGTAGCTGCGGTTGCTGTTGCTGCATCTATGGTAGCTGAGGCTGCTGTTGCTGCATTTGTTGAAGCTGAGGCTGCTGTTGTTATTAGCTGTGGTTGCACATGTTGAGGCATCAGAACTTCACCTGGCTCTAACTTAACCAAATCCTGAACCGATGGTAGACTTGGCTTTAGTAAGAAATTACGACGAAGTCACAATGCCGTGCCACAACCTCATTCTGGAGAACCCCATAGGCCTCCCCATTTAAAGTGGAACAAAATACAAATAAAAATTGCATTTTATGCATGGAACCTTCAGCATCCAAAGCAACTTACACAGGCAATTAGAAGATGCCTACAAAATCTTCCCGCAAGTACAGGCTTACTATTCATTTTGCAGGTTGCTTTTGATATTGAAGGTGCCCAGCTTACATCTATGTTGGGGATCTCTACGAGCTCAGGGTGGTGGAAATTAAAATTTTACTTTGAATAAAGCAGCAATAAACTGGCATAAGTACAGAACAATCTTACCCATGGGTACAGTATTCCGACCAAGCAGAAAGGTTTTTCCGCAACAGATAGCATTAGTGTCTGAGACGGCAATTTGATAACAGCACACTGAAAAAGTGGAAACCAGCTTCAGGACAATTTGTATATTAAAAAAAATGATCCTTAATTAGTTTCTTATTTTCATAGAAATAGACTAATCCTTTCAAAACAAAAAACAACTAATCAAATAATATAGAATGCATTGACTAGGTTTGACCTGAAGCTGCAAATAAATGAGCACCAGAACCCAAAAACCACAACAGGAATGAAAAGGAGGGGGGGGGGGGGACAGGTAAAAAAAGAAAGGTCCAAGATGTAATGAAAAGCTCAAAGGTTTCATGAAGACTCATGTTGGAATATGTTCACTGGGGTAATAGAAGGAACTATCAGAGAGAGAGAGAGAGAGTGAGAGAGATTACAAGTCTTTTTTTCTTGCAACTGCCGAAGAAATTCGTGCTGATCCATTATACCAAAATACTAGTTTGTCTACCCGTCTCAACAATCGCCTGAAATAATGTAATAACTCTGGATAATCAGGGAAACTCAGAGACAGACATTTCAACTGGATGATATATATATATATATAATAAAAGAGGGAAGGTTTTTACTAAATGAAAAACTACCTGTTATTCAGGGGTTCCTGAGGTATGAGCCTGACTATTTGCAATGTCGGTGGCCAGTTTGCTGCAAGCCTGAGCAATGCACAAGACATTTGTCAACCAAAATATAGCTAAGATGCCCTAAATATGTTATGGATATAGCACTTTCCCATAATTAAGGACATTCAATATAGGGCCAGCATACTATATATATTGCATAGAATCAGAACTCTAACAGTGGAGGTTACTTAAAACACATTCACCATTTCATCCAATAGCTTTCTAAAATAGGTGCCAAAAATGAAGTATAAACTCAGTAAACAACATATTCTTTGAGCTGTGAAAAACTAAAACCTTGTTTCCTAAATGGAAAAAATGTTAAAGAGAGCAACTTTGAACGATGAAGCATCAACTATATGCCAGCTAGTGTATTTAGAAGAAAGTAGAGAGCTCTGCAGACATACGTCTCAGATGCTGATGCCCTTCTGTATCCCTGACAAACAATTAGAGAAAGCCTCTGTGAATATAATGACCAGCAGATGGTCGGTGATATATATCTTTACTTATGGAATGAAAAAACTTGCAGATATATAAGCGCTGAAAAGCAATTAACCATAAGACATCTGGGTGTATCTGGAAATTAAATTTCCATACACAAGTTGAAAGTATGAACATACTAGTATTAGTAATTTAGTATGTTCATAACTAGTATGTGAAAACTTATTAGTTATTAACCGGGGGAGGGTAGGGGTAGGGGCGAATTGAAAACCTTATAGCATATTAGTATGCAAGTATAAAAGGTAAATTGAAACAGAAGTTACTGTAAAAGGGAAATTCGTGAGGCATCTGGATACATACTTCCAATCTAGTAATAGACACAGGTTGACTTCTCCGCCCCAGGAAAGATAGATTTCCCTGCATGTGTTTGGATATCCAATAACAAGTGAGAATCACATACAATAGAGAGTACCTGGAAGTCAAGACTTTTTTAAAAAAATAAAAAAATATCTCCCCGCTGTCTTGACATGAAAAATGTTTCCAACGGAGGATATACTAGACTCACCTCCCAGAATTTTGCATATTGGGATTGTGCAGATTGCCGAGCACTTGACGCTTGTTGTGACAACGGATTAGATACCGAACTACTGTTTGCACCAAGTGACTGTATCCCAGATTGGGCTTGTTGAGAGATTCCAGGAGTAGGAATCATTGAGCCAGTTCCAGAACTGGCTGCTGAACCAGGGCCAATCATCACTTTCATTAAATGTTCAAGAAAGAAAATTCTTTAAACAAAACAAAAGGTAACTAAATGTGTAGCATAAGAAAAAAAATGCTTAGGTAAAAAGGGATGAGCATATTGACTGCATATAGTACCAGATGGCATAGAAGTTGGAGGTGGCGCATTTAAGGGAAAAATTGAACTTCTAGGAATGTAGCCCAAACGACTTAGAGTATCCCGAACGATGTAGGCCACAGACTGCCGAAATTGTTCCTGCGTCATAGGTGGTGGACTGTAGTGTTCGCCTCGGCTGCTCTCATAAAACTTAACCATTGTCATGTCATGCTCTGGCATTTGGTATACATCCAGATACCATTTGTACCGTTTGTAGTTGTTCTTATGCCGGTACAGCCTTTTGGTACCCAATATCTGACCGTTAGCCCCTCTTATGTCCTCCGCTGTCTTGCCTGTTGCTACCCATTGGGATCCTTTGATTCTGTACTTTGTGGTAAAAAAGTATAGCTCGTTCCGCTCCCGGCTGTACCGTAGCACACCTGAAAGGAAGAAATGACAAAGGATAACCATAAATGTATTAATTCTTTGCATTCTAGATGATCCAATATATATGTTAATGAACTAATCATTTGAGGTTTGGATCAGTCATCAGAAAAGGGACTTTAAGAGCTTCAAATGATGGGGAAGCAAGACCAAAAGGAAATATACATAAGCAATCCATGTCCTCCTGCCTAGTAGTAGTGTTCATATGGTCACCTAGTAACCAATGAAATCATAATCATGGTAAATACATCTAAGGGTGATTTATCAAGATTTCTTTGGTCACTAGGTGACCATGTGAACATCACTGCCTATCTAGACTAGCTAGCTAAGGTCATTAGAGAAAATAGGCTAGTCCGTGAACAATAAGCTAATGGGTTCTTTGTGCATCGGAGGCTTGACAAGAACACCATATCCTTGGTTAGGATTTCTTGTATAAGTTTTATATTTCCACAACTTATGTGGATATATATTGATGAACTTCTGACTTTTAGTTTAGTATGAAATTTGATATAGTTCTATTTTATTACATATATAGAGTTAATTAACCAATGGAATGTAAGGTTTACACATGAGTTTATCAATGAAAATGTTCATCATTTTTCATTAAAAAAAACCCTTATATTAACAGCTTTTTAGTTTGATTAAGGCCTAGTTTGGTATAGCTTCGCTTTTAAAAAAAATCAGCTTCTATCCTTTTTTAAAAAAAATTATAGGTCACTAAAATACTAGAAATTAATAAATTTTATCTTGGCAACACTTTTAAAACTAATATTTGTCAAACACAAAACTGTTTTAATTCACAGTTGATTATTTTCGCAGTCCAAACAGCAACAGCAATTTCTTTTTAAAGTCACAGCAAAACTAAACTAGCCCAAATGTTGGGGTGTATACATGCACCCACATGTCCAAAATGACAAACCCTAAAACGAAATCTAGAACCAAAACAATCAATATATATACCAGTATTAGGGATCCGGATTTGCCAACCAGCAATCTTTGCTGGTTGCAAATCCGGATCCTATAT
>NC_020495.1:1104433-1143022 GCF_000184155.1 Fragaria vesca subsp. vesca | reverse complement strand
AGAAGCAGTAATTTAGTTACTAAAAGTTTTTTCGATGTAATTTAAGGTTAGTTTTTTTTTTTTTTTTAAAAAGTATGAATTTTAAGGAGTTGCATGTATTGGTTTATGAGTTTTATGTAGTTTAGTTTAATATTTCTCTCCAAGAGTGTTCTTTAGGTTTAAGTAGTAATGTTTATCTAAAATTTTCCACAGAAGCAATGGCTGCACGATTCCCATATCAACCACGACCTTCATTCAAAGCATCAGAATCCCTCAGAAAATCCATTCAGGACCAAACCAAAGTCGCACTAGAAATCACAAAGCAACTGCTTCTGAATGAGAAAGGCAATAAGGACAAGAACGTTGTGTTCTCGCCGCTGTCCATTCATGTGGTTCTTAGCCTGATAGCTGCTGGGGCCAAGGGTTCCAACCAAAAAAGGATGCTCAGTTTCCTCAAGTCCAAGTCCATAAAAGAGCTCAACACTCTAGCCTCCAGGGTCGTCTCACTAGTCTTTGCCGATGGATCCAAACTCGGCGGTCCTCTCTTGTCATTCGCCAATGGGGTTTGGATGGACCAATCTCTCTCTATCAAGCCTTCCTTCCAAAATGTATGTAGTTTCTTACACCCCAATTCGACATGTTTACTAACACTCTGTTGCAGATAGATATCTTATATATCGTCTATCTTTGATCTTAGGTATTGGGCACTGATTACAAGGCGGCCTTGAAACAAGTTGATTTCAAGACCAAACCAGAGGAAGTGCGACGTGAAGTGAATTCCTGGGGAAAAAAGGAAACCAAGGGTCTAATCGAAAGCATTCTCCCCCCTGACTCAGTTTCTACGGCAACAAGGCTCATCCTTGCAAATGCTTTATACTTCAAAGGAGAATGGGATAGGGAGTTTGAAGCATCAGATACAAGAGTGTCTGACTTTCACCTTCTCCATAATGTGGGCTCAGTTAAGGCACACTTCATGACAAAGTGGTCGGATCAGTTCGTACGTGCCTTTGAAAGCTTCAAAGTCTTGAAGCTTCTCTACAAACAAGGTCAAGATTATGAGAGAGAATTCTCCATGTACATCTTTCTTCCAAATACAAGAAACGGGCTGCCGTCTTTGATCGAGCAGTTTTGCTCCAACGTCGAGTTTATAGATAGCCATCTTCCCAACGAAAGAGTTCCGGTACGTCGTTTCTTAATCCCAAAGTTTAAGATTTCCTGTGGTTTTGAGGCTTCCAAACTTCTGGAGACTTTGGGATTCTCTCCTGGAGGCTTGACAGAAATGGTGGACTCACCTGAGCCCTTATATGTTTCGCAAATATTCCACAAAGCCTTCATTGAAGTTAATGAAAAAGGCACAGAAGCTGCTGCTGTGACGGCAGCTGTTGTAAGGATGTACTGTGCTAGAGAACCTCCTCGTCCGATAGATTTCGTGGCAGATCACCCATTCCTTTATCTTATCAGAGAAGAAGTGACTAAAACGGTGATGTTCGTTGGGCAGGTTCTCAATCCTATTGAAGACTAATTTATTTATCTCCTAGGCATATTAGGAAGTAACACCATTAAGGGTATTCTTTTTAGTTCGTATTCCTTTTCCTGTCAATTTTGTCATAAACTATGATTTTTACTATGGTATCAGTTAGTCTCTATTAATCAGAGTTTGATAGATCAGATTTAATTCTGCAATGAAAGTATTAACTAGATGGTTTATTTCAATTGTTGGAGCAAATGGGATGATCGTATACTAAACCTCTTGTCAGGAATTGGAATGGGTGTGGGTCTCACCTCCTTATATTCTATGAGGAATTGATTCCTGATGAACCGCTAATTTGATACCCAAGGGGGAAGATGGGTTGCATGAAGCACCAGAATGCCCTATATTAATCAAATCAAGTAATTGATCCACAATTTTTTATACATAATCGAAATTAGGCCCATTATTAGGACCCAAATCAGGTCATTAAGAATATCTCAAGTTTCAACTACCCTGTCATGCTGTCTATGAAACTATCCTATTCTAATTCTGTATGTGGTGTAGTTTTTCACACAGATGTGGATGACAAATGAAATTATATATGCTTGGTCTTTGTAGCCT
Organism: Fragaria vesca subsp. vesca; assembly: GCF_000184155.1. Taxonomy (NCBI): domain Eukaryota; kingdom Viridiplantae; phylum Streptophyta; class Magnoliopsida; order Rosales; family Rosaceae; genus Fragaria; species Fragaria vesca. Next base: position 1,140,951 of record NC_020495.1, on the reverse strand, counting down.
AATCTTGCATCCAATCAAATGATTGATGAACAAGACTTTCATATCAGTTTTCCAATTATTCTAAAATCTAATAGAAAAAGCTCTACTTCACCATCACCAGTGTTTGTTTAAGATGCCCTGTTTGAACATATTCTTTTAACATCACAAGGTTTGAAATTTGGATTCTCAGCATCCAAGATATTGAAATTTGGGTTCGCTTAGGTGATTGCTTAGTCTCTTTGAGACAATTCATCCAATACATTACTGACGTAATATTAAGAAAACTGAACAAAAAAAAAATCACCACTTCTCATATTTTCTTCAAAAATGACAAGAGCATTGATATCCTATATATGAGTCAGTCCAGGCTGATGACGTTTCTAATAATTGAATGGATTCTGTTCATCTCAGGCTACACACCTCAGAAATGAAAACATCAAAACCCCTCCTGATGGTTTGACCATAATATATAATCTCTTTCTTACAAAGACTGATGGATTTAGCCAACTCATGCTATTAGCTCGTGAAATATGGCTCGAGCATTTAGTAGTCTTTACTAGAATGGCTCTCTTTGTGCGCAAACAACAATCACTCGTTAATGTATATGAGACCTGAAAATTTGTTTAGGCCCTACAAGTCATGATTGAAAAGATTGAAAGAGTGATGAGGGATCGTGCCCACATTTGGGTCCTTATATGATTGTGTCTACATGCTACAACCTCAAATTATTGATAACCCTGCAGAACGATGCTTAATCGATCCTCTAATGGCTATCTCTCAACACCGAACTAGAATAATATCACTGGCTTGGAACAAGAAACATGTGACGGGATGCATGCCAAATATGGGTGCCACTTGTATGTGGGATCTTGCCCCAAGTCTCAATAACCAATAATTATAGTACACATTGTAAAATTATCAAGCTAAATGAGCATTAGAAAGAAACAAACCAACCCAAAGTCAACTCTTAAACCATTGGGTGCTAATAATTCATGTAATTAAAGGACCAGATTAGCCTTTAAAGTTCTGGTATTAAAAGCCTCAAATGTATAAGTAATTTCAGAACAAATACAAAAGACCTGGATCACATAGTTACATTCTCAAAGCCTTCTGAGGCATCCAAAGAGCATGTTTCTGCATAATGACCTGCATCACAGATGGTGTTAGTTCTTAAAGGTGGTCGAAAAGACCAGCAATATGCATAATGCTGCAGAGTGGATTCTAAGTGCAATAGGGTGTTCCTGAATCCTGAGGTTAGTCAATTAGGGTAGTTGAGTGATGCTTTCTGAAAATTTGTGGCCAAAATTGGGCATTAATGTCATTTGATAGAATTAATTGTGAGTTTTGGCTCTATCTTTGCCACATGTTTCCTGATTCCCCCATATTAAAAAGACTCCAAAACCTGCTTCATATCAGAATTGAAAACAAACTCAGCTTTGCTCCCTTTTTTCTCTGTAAGAATTTCTGAGCTTCATCATCTCATGGGATTTCAAAATCTCACACTTCCACTTGTGATGTTCATGATCATGCTCATGATCAGTCAGCAATCAACTTCTCGTCAGCTCCACATAAAGATAAGTGAAGCAGAGAAGCAAAGAGAGAACACTGAATCCAATTCCAAGTTTTCATGGCATTTATCTGCACAATCTCCAGAGGGATCCAACAGAGCTGAGATCGACCCGGTGGTTAGTAATGCTTCTCTACGAGTAGTTCCAGCAGGACCAAACCCACTTCACAACTGATCAGTAGCTGTCTGGCTGCTATGTGTATTTAGTCATACCAAATTTTGCAGTTTGTAAATCATTTTCCTCTTTTGTTTTTTGGTTTTTACTCAAAGATGTGTAATAGTAATAGATACATTCAGGAAATGTGAGTGACTACTGACTAGTTTATGAAGACAGCACAAGTCTGTACCAGTATATTAAATGGTAGATTTATACAAAAGCTGCTCTGGTACATGAAGTTCAATTATGTTGATTTCCAAAAAAAAATTGTATTGGCTGCTGTTATGCATATAGATATTGTATACTATCTTAGGTGCTGTGATTATATAGGTAATATATTGATCTGAACAATCTCCAAAAAGGGCTGATTTAGTGCACGGATAGTTCTTGAAAAGATATCTAAACAATGAACAGTGTCATTTGGTCGAATAAGGAGGTTCTCACTTTCTTTTCAAAGAAAAGATATCAAAGAGTTCAAAACAATAAAAAGTTTCAGAACCTAGAAAGTTTTTGCTGGAAAGGTTCAAGGTGCAAAAAGATGACCATTGGAGTAACATCACCAACAAGAAGCATGTCACTTTTCTAAAGAAGCTGCAGGCTGCAGTGTTTATATAATAAGTCAAAATGCATACGCATCTAATTGATTTTGGCCTTCATGGTGGGGGCTGAGTTTTTGGCTCTTATGGGTTATTAAATAGTGTTAAATAGCTCAAATATAAAATACTCATAGTCTGTTTGAACATTTATGTTTGTTTTCAAGTATCTGCCAGTGAGGTCAAACAATACATTTGGAAGGTTTCTGTGATGTAACTTCCATGGGAGGAAGACAAATGAGAAGGTAGAAAATGATCAATATGCCAATGAAATATAGGCAGAAAATAAGGTTTTTTATTCAATTAGGGAGAAGTTTTTCAGTCAGACCTACCCTGAAGACATATCAGAATTACTACACAGAACTCACATCTTCAAATAGTAGTCAGATTTCTCTTATAATCACTAAGAATTGGACTGATTATATTGCTTGATTTTCATAGTAGGACCTTGAAGAAATGAATTCGACATCTTTTCATTCAGAGAAGACAAAGTTTGTAAACAAGTATAAATACAGATTATTTAAACTAATGCACTGAATAAAAGAAGATTAACTGACCTGCACATGCTTGTCAATAGCAGAAGAAAGTGAGCAAGAATTCCTGTTGAAATCCTGCATTGGATTTATGTATAATATAAGATTAAGCGATCTGTCAACATACGGTAGCGGCTTAGAATAATATATACAGTAAACAAACCTCATGGGATCCTTGCTACATGATCTCACTACCCACTGGTTGAATTAGAAAATGAACAGAAAGTGTTTTCTGAGTGATGTTCTCGAACTTTGACTTCCATAACTGTGATGTGATTGAATCCAAAAGGTGAAAAGGAATGTTGTTTTAAAGTTTTACCGAAACAGAAGAAAAAAGAATCTCATAGTGGTATAATTCAAGAATGTTTCTTAACCATAAATTAGATGTGAATTAGAAGATCACTGGACTCAGAACTATAAGATGGTATAAGAAAAATACTGGAAAAAAAAAAAAAAAAAAACTAATAACATATAGCTCAAACATCAGAAATACTAATATTACCATGGAATCTCTGAGTTCTAGATGAGATTCTAACATTTAAATGTTGATTGAAGTGCAAGATCTCAAAAGCAAGGCCACAGCGAAAGCAAATAGAATTAACATAAATAATAAGCAGAACAACAAAATGGCTACTTACATCTTTGTATTCTGAGCTTCCGATAAATATCTCGAAAGCGTCAACTACAAAATATACCAAACCAAAGAATGACAGTCAAAAAATGAAGCAGCATTTATCTGAGTTTACAGAAATAATCGAGAGCTCACATGACCGGAATCTGATAACCACTCCGTGTGTATACTCCTTGCTGCTGGGGTTAAAATTCATACCTGACAATCAAATACCAGTTATTTTGTAGCACAAACAGGTCTTCCTACTGTATCATCAGAATAGTTATTACATAAACAGATTGCCAAAGCAAAACAATACTGAATCAGCATAAATTCCTTGTTTTACAGATCCGGTTGAATCTTTATTTAGCTTCCAAAAGAGAAATCTACTACTGAACAGTCTAGCATGATGGCTTTTTAGCTCAAACAAACCCTGAGTAGATTGGACAATCAAGGATGGGAATCCCATCAGCAGCCCTTCCAAAGAAACCAATGCATCTTCAGCATGATCAGATGCATTATTGATGAAGGAAATCAGCAGCACAAACTCTACCCCAAAGTTGAATTCCTGCTTGCAACAATAATGAGGTATCCTTTAGAAATTACTTTGGGATTCCAGAAACCACAAACAGCAATCATATGGAAATATTTAGAACCAGAAAGAGATTTCAAATTAGAAAGGATGTTGCTTCCAACCTCTCCTTTTCGGAATATAGGAAGGATATCATCTTCTACTTCAGACTCATAATCTACATTTAGCAATCCCTGCTTTTGGTAAATGTCAGTCCATTAAGTTGAAAAATGATTCAGTTATTCAAAACAAACTTGATCTAGCAGAAAAGTAAAATAAATGGAAGACAAGAGTGTCGGTGTTTACATGTCAGGGCATACATGGCAGTAAGGCGATACATGATCCTTGAGAACTCCCAAGTAGAAAGGATGCTGGTAAAACTTTACAAGGTCTTCTTTTCTCTGGAAACGCAGGTAGAAAGCATAACTATACTTTTCGGGATTTTGGTTACCGATGCGTCCTGCAGAAATGTTGTGCAGATAAATCAAAGATAGTTTATCAAGGTATAAATGTAAATGGCCAAGCATAAGCATATGGAAATTTTGTTACTAGGACACTAGGTTCTGTATATAATCCCATGCTTAATGCAAAGGGGCAAATCAGAAACAGAAAAACCAACAGAAACAAGTGTTTGAATCTTACTTTATTTGAAATACAAAAGTGCTGTAGAGATCAACTCAGACATGTAAACCTCACCTAATGATATCGCGACAATGCCTCTCATTTGATACTGGGTTGTATAAAGATAATCCAGCATAACCTTCTCTTCCTCATCAGATAAATCCTTCTTCGATTTAAGCAGACATACATGTTCAACAATCTTTCTATGTACAACACAAATTAGAGTAACATTATTATACAACCATATGCATTTTGGGCTACACAACTAAACACAAAGAACAATGCTTGATGGATCACAGTGCTAAACACATAGCATCAATTGTCAGACTATGCTATATATCACAACAGGTCCTGAACATAACTTGGTTAAAAATCTATGTTCCTAAACCCTCAAAAAACAAGAAAATTAAAAGAAATGAACTATAAGAAATGGGTTTATTGAGTTGAAGAAACAATAATGAACCTTCTCTTGGGCAAATCAGAATTTGAGCTCTGCTCCTCAGAAGCCGAAACCGTCACTCCCCTATTCTTTTTCCTCCCCACCCACGAATCCGCACCTCCATTCGATCGATAAACTGAACCCGAAACACCCGAAAACATCAGAAACAAAACATAACAAAACAAAGCATCCAACAAAAAATGTTAAACCCAAAAGGTGAAAAAGATTGAAGATTTGAAATGTATCGAACCGTTAAAAGGCGCAGGACGGGAGATGATGGGGAATCGGCGGTTGGGGTTTCCGAGGGAAATAGGGGAGAGTGTGGAGCAGTGAGCTTGCATGGTGATGTGAAGCTGTGTTGGGTTTCTGAGTCTCTATCTCTGAGTTGATCTGTGTGTAGAGATTTATATCAAAATTGGGTGGACAAGGAAAAATAACCAACTTTTAAATTTTTCTGTTAAAATTGGCGCTTAACTGTTTCGAATTACTGAACTACCCCTCAAATGTGATGTTGGCTCTGAGTTTAGTCCCTGTGATGAAATCAGTTTTCGAAGATATGTAATAGTCTTATGGATATTATAGATCCAATTCCGCAATCCATTGGTTTAGAGTTAAAATTTAAAGACTTCCAAATTGGATTTCATAGCTATTTGATACAATTTACAGTTCCTATTAACGTAATTCTTGTGGCAACAAATTGGAAAACTGTATCTCAACACAGGACCATCAGTGTATTGCCATTCTGAGTAATGGCTTCAGCTAATTTTTCAGGTCCTTGAAAAGCTCTGGAAGATGGGCATTGGTCAGCTTGGTCCTCTTGCTGATCTCATTCTTCTTCTTCTTGGGCTTGGATTTGGCTTGAATGCCTTGACTCTGCGCCACCGCCCTCCTCTTTGCAGTGTCTGTGGCCGGCTTCATACCATTCTTCTGGAGATCCCTCTCAATGTCTAGCATATCACGAGGCAATTCAATCTCCCTGAAGAAAGTTTTAAGTTCATCATCCACCTTACAAGAAGGCAACCTGGGGTCATTTGGATAAGCAATGTCCTCTTGTGAATCGAAGTTCGAAAGTAGCCATATGTCACCCGCAGCTTTCAAAGCCTATAAAAAGTTGACATTCCAAGCCTATTTGTAAGAAAAGTAATCCAAACAAATATCTTCACACCACCACAGACACAGTAGATTGTTTGAAGAAAAATTATACAAATAACGTATACCTGCAAGTCCTCCATCACAGTTGGATATGAATCCTTCAGATCAATGACAGGTATGCCCTCTGAAAATTTCCGTATTAAGGACCGGAGTTGATTTTTGTCTTTCAGAGCATGCTTGGACTGCACATATCAAATACAAGTTGATGTAATCCTTATATCAAAAAATCATAAACTAAAAGCATGCTAGCTTTGACATGCAGGTAGATACAGCTCAAAGTTACCTTATAAGAAAAGCGCTTCCCGTCATAGTGAACTTTTGGATTATTCCTCAGACTGTCAAAGACAGCTTTGTTGGCATTCACATCAACATAACATGCTTCATTAATTAGCTCTGGCGTAAAGGCCTGCCTTGTCTACAAAAATATGTAAACATAACGACTCATAGTCATCAGATGGTGATCCTTCTCAACTGGGTCCTAGCAAACTTAGCAATTACTTGCTGGAAAAAGCTCAAAGCAAGAAGGATACGAAACATCAGGAGAAGGGAGGAAGTACAAAAGGTCTTTAGTACTCCAACAGAACACATCTTGCTTTACATAATATCCTAAAGGGAAACTGCTTCCCTTCTAACTCCTTGAATGAAAAAGTAATCACCCCAACCAGACAAATACTCTATTATTGGCATTCATACCATATGAAATCAACAGAACACCTACTGTAAGCCACATCCCTCGGATATATAGATTACTATACCATAGAGGGATCTCGATTCTTTTCCAATAAAGAGATGGGATAATAGATCTCCAAACTAGGAATTCAAGCACCATCATATCAATATGGAGGCAACTTGCATCTGTTTAGTAGACAAATATGTAGAAACATATATATCCTAGATGCTAATCTACAAGTCTGTATCTTTCCTTGCATATATACCTCCAACAGATGCCAACCTTTTCTGCTGTAGACAACGAAAACAAGCTTTTATTTTGCTTAGCCTAACTGTGTAGTGGGGGAGGAAGGAAACAGCTGAGACTTACCACATGTGGGACATACTATAGGACACAACAAGTCATCAACAGAAAATGCACAGGAGAGTTGTAAATAAAAAAAACACACTGATCATTTGCGTCAAGCAAAAAGGGTATTTAATGTGAACCTCTAGAAGCAGGTCTATAACACGCTTGATCTGAGCTCCAACAGGCCCTTTCCTTATGCTATTAATGTGTTGGAGTCTCTCTGTATCATTAGAGAATTTGACAGCTGGAGCGGGAGCTTTAGCAGCTGCTATGGGAACAGCTCTGGGGTTTGCTGCAGCCTTTTTAGAGGCAATGCTGGTCAGGGTTGACTGGCATTTCTCTTGCTGCTTCTTGAATCTATCTAATTGTTCTTGCAATGCCATCTGCAATCACCAACGTCTAGTTAGAAATCATACACAACCAACTCCTATATAAAAAAATACGGATATGTGTACTTGTAAAATCACTGCAAAGTCAAGTTCATGCAAACATTCCAAATCGGAAACTGCATAACAGATAAAACTTTAAAGATGCATTTATCCGAAAATCTCCAAATCCATAATCTACTTCTAGAAACCCTCAAGATCACGACCCGAGCCGCATCTAACATTCTATCTCCATGAATTTGAACGATGATGTATTATGTTTACCTCAAATAACAATATGCATGATACCCACTTTCTTGAACATCATAATTCACCCGAAAACCGAAAACTTGGATGAAAAGGTCCATCCTTTGCATATAAACACTAAATTCTTACACCAAAACATCATCTTTTGAATCAAATAAGCATGACCAATCCATAATCAAAACCAAAATCCCAGAAATTTATACCCGAAAAATGAAGACAATTTCAACGCCGATGCTAATTCCCCAAACCCGGCTATAGTTACAAATCACACAACCAACAAATTGAAATCGAAAACCCTAAAAAATTGAGGCATAAAATTAACAGAACATTTATAGAGGCAGAGATTTTAAAACACTGACCTGCCCTAAACAAGCCTTCAATGGAAGGACAGAGAGGATATACGTAAGGATTTAGGGGTTTCTTGGTAAGAATTTGGAGAAGAAGAATAGAAGCTCCAATCTTGTTTCTTCTTTCTCTTTATAGTCTCACTTTCTTCCATTGACCAAAATCTCCCTATCCAATTATAATGTGTCAATTTTTTGGCTGGTAATATCATAATTAGACCGCGATAAAATAATAATTTTATTTATTTTCTATAAAAAGAATTTGTTTTGTGCTGAGCTGAGCTAGTATGATCGCAGGATCCAGACATGCTAACTAGTGTCCTGACCAACCAATCAACTTTTTCTCTCTCTTTCTTGATTAGATGGTCATGGAAACCAGCAAAGATTACTGATTGGTAAATCCGGATTCCGTTTACTAACTTGAAAAAGTGAAAAAGTTCATGTAATCAGATACATTCTTAACATTATGGACCCGTTTACTAACTTGAAAAGGTGAAAAAATTAATATAATCGGATACATTCTTAACGTTGTGGACGTCCTGGGGACGTACACGCATTCTTGTATTGGTATATGTTGCTAGATGTTGGAGAATTCATAATTAGTGGAACTAACTACTCCGTCATTATATTCATTTTAAGTAAGTAAACACACGTGGAATCAACTTTATATCACTTCAAAAAATCTAACGATACGTGAGCAGTAGTTCATCTGATATAAATCTTGAGAAGAACTTTCGGCATTTCGCCTCCAAATAACAACATTGCAGTCTAGACCCTCAAAAACATGAGCTTTGGTATGAATGTATCAGAATGATATAATTCGTTTTCCACATGTAGGCATACAACCCACATGGCAAACTCACCATGGTTGAAACTCCAACCACACCTGTGGTCACTTCAAACCGAAATTCTTGACTGCTCTGTAGACTAATCCCAAATCCGATAGATGAACACGTGGGCCGCAAAATTTATATATATCCAAACTTTATATATATATATATATATAGCTGTATATATGTTTATATATATTTCAGGTTCCGTTTACTTGTTTGAGTTAGCTGAGAGAAAAAGACCCGAGCTTTAATCCCAGGCCTAACTCTGAAACTCTAAGTCTTCAGATTCTGGCGATTACTCGCCGAAAAGTACCCGATTCCGGCTGAAATGGTGGCCGCGAGCTCGCCGGACTGGCTCCCCGCCGGCTGGAGCGTCCAATTTAGAGCCCAGAACCGTGGTCGCCGAAGTGTGGTGAGCCTTTTCTTTTTGTCTTGCTGCTGCTTCAAGCTTTCTAGGGTTTCAAATTACCAGCATTTAGTCTTCAATTTTGGTTTTTTATGCTCTTGATTGGTTCAATTGTGGTTAATTGAGTGAGTGTTACTGAGATTCAGTCTTTGAAATGCTTGTGGATTTTTGATCGAGTTGAGTTTTGACTTGGCATCATGCGAAGATTTTGTTTTGGTAGCTGCATGTTGGATGGTGATGATGAATCAGTGATGGTCATGATGACTGTGTCTGTGTGGAAATGTGTGTTTAGATGAAGAAATGGGATTGCATGTTGGTGATAAATTTCGGTAGCTTCGAGTTGGTAGATTTAGGATTTTAGGGAAAGTTGGTTGTTTTGGAGCAATGAATGTGCATTAGAATGGTGTTAATACTGTTACTGATTTGCTCCGCGACAAAAGTCTAGTTCGTAAAGGGAGAGTTTGTTGGTTTTCAGGGTTTTGGAAGCTTTTGAATCTGTAGCGGTTCTTTGTGCATTGTTCTAAAGCTAAAATCTATATGACTCAACATAAACTGAGAGTGCTCTGTAGGCTGAGTTGAATTGGATTGCATCAGGGTACTCAGTGAACTATGTTGGTGGATAATTTTACCCTCTATCTTGTCATTTCCAGTATTCGTAACCTAATAGGCTTGTAAATAAAAGCAGGTCACACTGGAAATGGTAAAAGTAATCACTTTCCGTAGTCATTTGAGGCAAGGATAATACTGTTGAACCAATATAGAAACTTTGTAATCAAATATCCTGTTGTGGTGCTAACTAGGCACTCATATATTACTTTTGCATATTTGCAGATTTACATCGAGTTGGAAACCGGGAAGAAGTTCTTCTCCAAGGACGATGTTATACGGTATACTAAAAAGACCACCAACTGTGGTGAAGAGCCCAAGCCTACAAATACCAAAAACCCCTCCAGTAAAAGTCATTTGCAGGTGAGTCTCTTGTGCCCTTTCTTGAAAAAAATGTTGTTAGTTCATCTATGTAGCTGATCATCATTTGCTATGGACAGGTGGTAGCAAACACAGTTGAATATCCTGAATGGTTGCCAGATGGCTGGAAAGTCGAATTGAGAACTCGAAAATCTGGTGTGCAAGTTGGAAAGGAGTACAAGGTAACATATATGCGTATTTGAAGTTACTGCTTTGGGTATATTGCCATTGTTGTCTACTGAATTTGGACTTAATGCCTCTTTTATTATCATCAGTGGCTGCCTCTTTTAATTATTGTTATAAGGTTATCATTACTGGCTGCCTCTTTTAATTTGACCACAGGACTCCTAGGATCATTACATCTTGGAATCTTTTCCTTATTTTGACCCCTAAATTCTAGTTTCTAGTTTCATCATTCCTGCATTAAGTGATTGTAATCCTTTTATTCATTCCGGGGGTTAAGTAATATTTTCTATGACAGTTACAAATGTTAAAAAGGGAAAGGGTGTGCCTATCTGATGCTGCTAAACAGTATTTTAATGTTGAAGTTGATCGTGGAGTTATATGATGACTGAAGAAGTTAAGCAGGACTCAGAATCTCCTTTTTATCTTATTGCAGTGTTACATTGATCCGTCAAGGGAATGTACATTTTATTCTAAGCCAGAGGTATTTCGACACCTGAGAACCGTAAAGCGCAAGAGCTACAAATCCAGAAGTCACAAAACGGTAAACCGCAAAAGATGCATTATCAAAACCAAGACCGTCACTGCCATGCACTTCCCAAGCAAAGTTTGTTCCCTTTGATATTATGGTTATTAGCATGCTTACTTAATTGTTTGGATGGTAAAAAAAAATGATAAATAAAAATAAAAAAGATCAGAAATAAATCTTTATGAACATACTTTTACCATGCAAGAATTATTAATTAGGATCCTGCATCTGGAACAAAGTAATAGCTTCTAATTTTCTTTGAAAGCGTGTTAGTTAGGAACAAGCGTAAGCAGTAACACTTGACATATCTTATATTACAAGGATAAAAAAGCGTATGCAGATCTTGATTAGATCATCGGTCCTTTTCTTTGCTGCAGTTTTATTTCACCCTTTGGTGGATAAATTTTACACGTAGAAAATGGAAAATAAATTATTGTGAGGTTATCCTATTCTAACTTGTCATATGGTCAAGTTCTTTGCCCAAGCTACTAGAGTTGGGTCCTCAAATGTATAGAAACCAAAGGGAATTGGTATAGAAAAGTCATAATCTGATTTCTACCATGATTGCTGAAATCAAGTGGATTGAGACCCGTATCTGATGACTTAGTAGCTTTATAGGATTACTGGTGATAAATATAAGTGTCTTGAATTTTACCTCACTATTCTGTGGTGATACCTGAACAAGTCAAACTGGCCTTTAATCGACGACAACTCACTTCCATATAATACATATGTAGGTGTTGGTGTTAGGGCACCACTTAATTGCAAAGGTTTCTACCATGCTGAAGCTTCAAGATAATTTATTATTGTCTTTAGAATTTTCATGTTTTAAACTTTCTTAAATTAGGTGTCATATTTTCTGATTGTTTGTGTATATTTAGGTTGTGGTTGAGAAGCATAATGTGGAAGATTTACCGCCAGGGTGGATATTGGAGATCAAAGTTAGAAAGGTTGCAAATCGAATAAGAAGAGATCCGGTATAAAATAGTTACTCTGATACATATTCCAGTTAATGTTAATTCTGCTCCTGTTATGTTGATTACTTCTACAGTTAACTTTATAATTTAATTGGTCTATTGCGTATACAGTATTACACTGATCCAGTGCATGGATATATCTTCCGTTCCAAAAAGGATGTTATCCGCTACCTACAAACTGGAGAGACCAGTAAACATACAATCAAACCAAAGAGCATGTGCACCAATGATCTAAAGTTGACTGATGATGAAATTGCAGTAAGTGCAATTTTTCTTTTTCCAGTATCATTAGTGTTCTCTTTGACCTCTAATTTAGTGTTCTCTAATGACATCACCAGTAAGAATGTTTTCTCTACTGGTTTTCTAGTCGTATCCAGGGACGTAACTACGTCTAAGGCTAGTTGGGCTGTAGCCCAAGGGAGATTTCTCTCATAAGTTTATAAATAATATAGATTGCAACACAGATACCGGAATTCCCTACTGGCATGTTGGTTAAGGCATACCCTTACCAGTTTTTAGATCCCTGGTTCGAGTCATGAAAAGGTGTTTTCCACTTTTCCAGTTCTCTTCCCCCTTTTTCTTCCTCTTTTTTCTTCTCTTTCTAGTTCTCATTAACTTTTCTTCCTTTTTTCCTTCTTTTTTCATTGGCAACGCATTTTTTACCAGTTTTTAGATCCCTGGTTCGAGTCATGACAATATTCTTACATTCTGGAGCTTTCTATATGTTGATCCTAATTGTCTGTTTTTCTTAATTTAGGAACATGTTCTGTTTTCCTAGCACTCTTTGATGTCGTTACAGGGTCAAGTTGCTCACTTTTCAGCCCTACACAATAGAATTGTGACAGCCAAATTTAAACCCGTTTGACTACCTTTTAATTCACACTTTCTTTTTGTTTCCTTCTGTATCCAAAAAAAAAAGTAAAGGTGTTCTGTGTCCTCAGTACATACCCTTAACAAATGGAACCAAGGACCTCACCCCATAACTCTCCCGTAACCAGATCAATGTGGCAGCTTCAGAGAAAGTTCCTTTATTGGTTTTTCATTATAATGTGCACTTGAGAATTGAACTTTAAATGGCACTTGCTTGGTTTTCCGTTATGTTTTGCAATATTAATTCTTCTTTGCTCTTATTTTAGCTGTCATCTGCAACTAAAAAGCAAAAATTGGAGCACCCTGTCACCAGGCGGCAGCTTTCTGAAGGTGAGATGTCAACAAATAACATAATGCAGAAAAAACAGTCTCATCATGCTTGACTCCAACTAATAAGAGAAAAAATGACAAACCCCTGATATCTAACTATAGTTTTGAACTTATCACTGCAGCTAAAACGAGTTCTGAATCGAGTGGCCTAGACTTGCAAGAAACAAAAAGCTCCAAATTGCAAGAGATGGCCACTGAAAGCATATCTGCTATGGCTCCAATTACTGAGGTGTTCCTGGAGAAGCATTTCATTGAAAATCTGGTTGAAGATTGTGTAGAAACTAAGGGAGAATGTTCCCCAAGCTGGTCATCACACCCAAAAGCTGAACCCTCTAGCAAACATGTGGGTAAAAGGTCATCACAACGACTAGCTGCACTCTCTAACAAACGTGAGGCTAAAAAGTCCAAGTACCAAGACCAGAGGGTAAATGTTGCTTTGGCTCCGACAGCCGAGGTTGTCCCACATAAGCATTTAAGTGAGAGTGTGGTTGTAAATTGTGCCAAAACCAAGGAGGATTGTTCTACAAGCAAGTTATTGCAGCCAAAAGCAGAGATCTCCAGCAAGTGTGAAGAAAAAACTGCATTGGTTGGTGGTTCCTCAACAGATCCTGGCAAATTGAATTTTTCTGAAGATGACCCTGCTTTGACTCCCACTGCTAACACCTTAAATACGGACTCACATATGAGTTGGATGGAAAAGAGCAACTCCAGGAGAATCCAAACAGATGCAAGAAATTCAAAAAAGAAGGAAAACCTTGATTTGCCTCGTCGGTCCTCAAAACGACTTGCTGGGTTTGAACCAGAGTCGGTAAATAGCCTGGTTTCCACTGTAAAGGCTCTTCAATTTGCAACTAGGAAGCCTAGTAAAGGTGGTCAGAGTCCAGATGCAGGTTTGGCTTCAGATGATTTTGTAAATAGAGCATCTCAGCAGATTGGACATGCATCGGAAACAGAAGTTGTACATCATATTAGAACTGAAATAGTATCTACAGTACAAGGAGAGTCATTGAGTGAGGTCAAGAGGCCATTTGATAGTCTTGAACTACTGCCTGTAGATACTTTGGTTTCCAATGATCAAACTCTTCACCTTGCAACTGGAAAGTCAAGTAGAGCTGATGCCAACCAAGAAATGGGTTTCACTTCAGATGATAATATCAATGGAGTATCTCTGCAACTTGGGGCTGCATTAGAACCAGAGGCTTTACATGATATGTTAACTGACATAAACTCTACTGCACATGGAGAGTCATCAAACAAGGGAAAGACGTTTCTTGGTGACAAAGCAATTCCTGAAGAGCAACATCATAGACTGGAAGCTGAGAACATGTTAGGTGAGAAGCCCGGACCAGAGCTCTCCTTACTGTTCGGGTCCGACCCATGCTTAGAATTCGCCTTCAAAACCCTTACTGGGGAATTGCCGATAGCTGATGGTGTGGATAAAGAACCTTTTCTGAAAGCTGCAGCTGATACTGTGCAAAAAGAGAACTCACTTGAAAATGGGAGCTGCAGTAGGAAAACAAGGCAAAGTTCAAACAAATCTAAGAAAACTAAAGAACTAAAGTTGCCTCGTCGGACTTCGAAACGGCTGGCTGGGGTTGAACCTGAGCTGCTAGCCAAACCATTGTCCAGTGAAACAGTTCTTCGAAATGCAACAGCAAAGTCTTGTAGAAGTAAACCGCTCCAAGCTGTAGATTCTGCACATGAAGCACCTCAACAGTTTGAGGCTGGTCAAGAGAACAAGGTTGCTCATGATTCGTGTACTACTGTAAGTCCTTCAATTGATGAGGAACCATTGAACAAGATTGAGAGATCTCTCAAGGACCAAGCTGTTCCTGAGGAGAAACCCCGGCAGTTGGAAATTGAGAAGGCAGCTGTCGAGAATCCAGTGTCACAGTTTTCATTCCCTTTTCTGGATACTTGGTCTGATCCATGCCTTGACTTTGCATTTAAGACCCTTACCGGTGAAATTCCGATAGATGATGATTTGTTTCAGGGTTACTTTGAGGAAAACCTTGTCACCTCTCACAACCAGAGAGATAGCATGGCACTGCCAGATTTTGGCTCACCTAACTTTTTCCCAAGTGACATATCCCCTCAGTTCAATGCACCAGAACAATCTACCTCGGGCCAACTATTTCCCATGAATACTACTTTGCCACCTGCCGGAAATGTGAGTGTGTCAGATTGCAATGGGGTGGGATTCGGCCAACAGTTATCCATGAGTTCTTCATTTCTGCCTGCGGGAAATTTGAGAATTTCAGGTGGCAGTGGTGTTGGTTCCTGTCAACATTTATCCGTGAATACTTCATTCTCGCCCTCAGGAAATGTAGGCCTACCAAATTGGAGTGGGGTTGGTGCACAGAACCCTTGCTTAGGATGCAACAAGGAGTTTCATGGAAAGGTGAAGTCCTGAACGAAAGGTAGCTCCTTTGTGTAATATTTGACAGCCTCCAGTCCTTTATACTCTTAGAAACCTGTTAGCTCACTTAGCTGTATGTCTCTTGTGCTGTAGTTATAAAATCGGTCAGAATGTAACTTTATTTTGTAAAATGTGTCGGGTACCGGAATTTTTCCATGTATTTAAAACTGAACTGCTGTAGGTACTGACAGATAAATGGATATTGGTGCTGTTAATGAAAACTTATTTAGGCTGTTGAGAGTTACTATCTGAATATCTGATGTTGTGCTTGACAATACTAACATCCTTAGCCCAACTCCAAGACAGAAATCTTGTTTCTTAGTCTGAACCCTGAGAAGGGCTTCAGCCGAATCTTTTAATGAATTTAAAGTTTAATATTCGAATAATACATACATTTCTCAAGCTAGCAGAGTCACTGCCAAATCTCAGAAAAAAAAAAAAAAAAAATTAGAAGAATATTATTCCAATGTATTAATGATTGAACGGTTGAAAATCTCCAAAACTGGAACTGCTGAAGTCTTCGAAACTAGAGAGTTTTATTCTTCACCCCTTTTATTCCATTCGTAATAGTATCAGTGTCATCAGACCACGAAGCAATGAGTACTGGTCTGCTTATTCTTAATTTCCATCCACCATATCATCTTCACGTACGTTCTTAATCGATCATCATCATTCTGCAAAAGATGGAAGATAAATATTATTACCATTAGCCAAATACAGGAATTAGTGGAGCATTTGACATGCTGTATTGCTAAACTATCAATCCAAAATTACCTGGATGAAAATGGAGTTCAACAGTAACATTTCCATAGTTTCCTTCATTATTCCTCCATACATCATATGAAGTCGGCTCTATTCGATTTTCTCCCCCGTCCCGAAGTAGACCCTCTATATTAATACTGCAAAAATTGTTGAAACAAGAAACTTTCAGATTGATAAATATAATTTAAAAGGAAAAAGAAAAACTATATGTATGCAACTTACTCGCAGTGTCCAACTTCTTCTTCAGTAACATAATCCCCGTCATGGACCCTGACCTTGAGCTCTTCAACATGATCAGCTATGGTGAACAGAAGTGTCTCGTTCCACTCTGGATCGGGGCCATCACCTGCAAAAACGTTCTTCTTTTGTTTTTCAATATATACATATATATCATAACAACTATGTAGTCTACTAATTAAGAAGGAGAATTTACAGTATATGGCTTCTGTCCTCTTCTGCTGATCTTTGTAGTAGACGATGCAACAAATCTTACCTATCCCATAAATAGCGGTATAGTTACATTATGTTTGTGTAATGTAAGAGAAAATAGAAAGGAGAAGAAGAGCAACAGAGACTTAATCACCTTCTTTGTTCGGGTTACTGAGATTTCTTCCACCACAAATTCTAACGTCGAGGGTACCTCGAGCCATTCTTATCAGAAGGATGAAATGTACAAATCGATCTAAAGGTGAGTGAGTGACGAAATTTAGAGAAGAACTTTGAGCCTCAGACAAGAATGAAACGTAAGAGATGAAGGCTTATATAATTTGCATTACACGTACAGCGTGGTTTGTGCCGTGAAAGCCAAGTCAAAGTGACCCCCATGCCAGGATTAAGTATCAGGTAGTGAGGAGAAGTCGGATAAATGCTAGGAGTAAGATAGACCGATCTTCAAAAAGAAAGGCCAAGTCAAAGCGAACCATATTTTATCGGCATAATGCTAAGTGAACCACATTTTATTATATTGTAGTTCACTCCTGTAATCGTTTTCTAATAATTTGAATCCTTTAATATTTTTATAAATGATATCTCAAGTTGGAACACTATATATAATGTCAAAACAGAATGCACTTTCATTAGCTTCAATTCTTCAGTATAATACTAGCTTGCAGGTTTGCGATTCTTTCAGGCAGAAAATTTCTACGGCAAAATGAACAATTCACTTTCATTAGCTCAAAATGAATGTATTCCATCTTGCAAAGTAATGGAACTTTGCATGAATATGGGAATATCCTAACCCAAGAGTGTTAATTCGTTTCCATTTTCAAAAATCTATATGTATATAGAACTACTAGAGTGAAGACTCTTTCCATCCGCCAAAGGATTCTTCAGAAATATCGCGCTGTACCTAATAAGCAAGAATGGGCAATAAGTAAGTCAAAAATTACTTAATAAATCACGAACTCCAAACACACACACAGGTGTTTGAAGCAAATTTAAACTTGACAGATGACAACAGTATTCTTAGTCCAGTAATCTTAGCCTCAAGGCCTCAACATTTTTCCGCAGAAAATTAATTACTGAATCGAAGATGGGAAATAATTAACAATAAGCACGTACTGAAGGAGTGAAGCTGAGGCCAACTTTAATCTCTCCGTAGTATTTTTTGTTCCTTAATACATTGTATTTCATTGGTGGGAACTTTCCTTCTTGGAATAGTGTTTTTAGTGGAATGCTGCAATCATCATGGAACCAGAATAAGTCTGTATATTGGACTAGCAATAAGCAGTTGAGATAATCGAATCAAATATATATGTTTCACAAGCACATACCTTAACTCTCCTACAAAATCATCCCTGACAGCAGTGTCCTTGTCCATGATCGTCAATTTGAGTTCAGTAACACCCTCAGTTACTCGGAAAACAAACTTCTCATTCCATACTGGCTTAGACCCCTGTGCTGCACAATTTCAAATATCAGATTTAATTAGACCTGCATATACCAAATATAATTCATTTCTCGCACTGATCGAAAACTCACATGTTGCCACTTTGCTCCTTTTCTCCTGGTTTTTGCACTGGATGATCACGTATGGATCCATCTTACCAAAGAACTCTGTGTTTTTTAGACCCTTGGCATTCATAAGATGAACATCTAGGGTTCCTTGAGGCATCTTTGCTTGTCAGAGAGAAGCAAAAATCCCAATAAAGAAAGAGATCGCTAACGCAAATTCAGCTTTGTTCTCCTGGATCTCTTTCCGTTTTGTGAGTTCTACAACAAAATTCATCTCTCAAAATGGTTTATATATTGAGCGATCTTAGGGGTTACCAACTCTGATTTTAACTTTCAGATTATCGTTACAGCTAGGGTTTCGGACATATATAGCTGTTAGAACCAAATCAAAGAACCTGGTGGGTGGACAAGAACATATTTTCCGTGAATGTAGGTTCAAGTGCTTTACCATTCAAATCATTAACCTAAAAATGACAGGAATCGAAGCTAGGTTTTTATAACTTTTCATTATTAGTAATGTTTAGATGTAAGTAACGGTGGACCCAGGATTTTATAACGGGATGGGCTAGAATTTTTTCTAGTTAACATGTATCAATGTACATAAAAATGGACTAAGATAAATAACATATGGGCAAAATTTCGAAATTTGAGGTGGGATGAATTTTTTTTTTTCCCCTAATGAACGCGTACTAATTTACGTTAAAAATGAACCAAGTTTAATAATATATAGGCTAAATTTAGAAATTTAAGATGAACTGGTTATTAAATTTTAGTTTTTTAAACTAAAATTTAGCTAAAAATTGTTGTTTTTTTCAAACCTTGGGGTGTGCTGTAGCCCAGCAGAGCTTGTGTGTAGGTACGTTTTTGGATGTAAGTTTTCTATAACAAGAACAACCCCTCTCTGATATATACTTAATTACTTGAGGATGAGACATGCATCATAAGTTCGTAACTTTATGCCTAAACGATATTAGTTCATTTGAGCATGACTATGCTTAATGATTTGATTGCTAATGCATCACCTGTCTACGTTCTTATCTTGATCTATCTTTATTATTCAATCTTTAAAGATTGTGTCGACATTACACATTATTCAACCTCTTTTGTCTTTTTCTTTTTCTTTTTCTGATCAGTAGACCAAATGTTTGAAAGGTTAAAACAAGCAAGCTGGGTATATACATCTCGAACCCGGATCCTCTCCTAATGAGAGCTTGCCTAGTATTGCCTCATGAATGGATCTGAGCCATTCAATATTTATGGTCAGGATTTCTCATATTTTGGGCCATCTCCTTCTCTGCTCAAATTCTCGTCTCCCATCCCATTGTCTCTCTCCTCTTGCAGAGAATGAATTGCTGAGGAATAAACCAAAACTGAAAATTAGAGAACAAACCAAAGCGGAAGTGTGCAAAGCATGTACTCAGAGACGCAATACCAACTCCTATGAGTCTTATGACTCTTATCTAATCTGACAACAAGAACATATAGACAAATCTATAATTAGTGACAGGGTTAGTGATTGAGCTATAAGGAACTAAGGGCTAGAGCAATTTGAAATGAATTCGCCCCTAGGAAATTAACCGGAGGAAACCTCTTGTGGTGGCTAATCCTTCTACCAGAGTGATGACTTTGTGTCATATCGAAAATTTGGAAATTCCCATTCATGCATCCCATTTTCTTCTGCAAATTTGGGTAGTCATCAGCTAAACAATGCAAAAGTTTTGCAGCCATCTCCACCTTTTCTTTCCAAATCAATTATTTACTCCCCACTTTTTGTAAACATCAAACTCAAATTTCTCCAATCACTTTAGATTACCCCTATTTCGAATCCAAGGCCCTTCAATGCGGGAAACAAGCTTTGCACAATACACGATCTTTCACTCATAAGCTGTCCACTTATCTCTTGGAGTTTCGATGGAGGACGCCGGAGCCGCGACGCGGAGGTCGCCGGAGACGCTGGAGTGAGGTTTCTGGGTTATAGTGAGGAAGAAGAACGAGAAATAGGTCGAGAGGGAGAATGAGATGAAACACATGAGAAATAGGTTTAAGTTAGATAGGAGTGATTTGCGCCGTTGATTAACAATAGATGGTCAGGATTTCTTTATGAGGAAATATCAGGAACTTTTTATGAGGAGCAGATCCTGGTTCATATATCTCGTATTTGACATTTCAACATTCATGTGTAAGAAATACATGCATCAACCTAAGTGCAAACAGTCAAACAGAGACGATCAAACTTCGTAGAAAATGCAAGTTTATTTGAAGTCGATTTTATGACATAGTACATCTAAGTACCACAACATACAACAACGAGAAGAAATTAAGAAAAAACGTACATTATTATCCAAACAGAAACTCATAGCTGGCCCAATACATCAACAGACGATCATTACTCCTCATTCCTGTCGCTCACCATCTCCAAAGGGAAATTACCAGGGTTTCCTCCAGGGCAAAACACAACCCTATAGTTAGTCCCTCCAGGGCATGTAAATGTGCTCGTAGGATCATCCTGAGGATAACTATAAGCATCCGGGCACCTAGTCTTGAAAAACTTTGAGAAATTGGTCGGTCCACAGCTCCCTTGCCCATTTGTGCAGCAATATTCATTAGTCTTGAAAACAGTACAAGGGTTATTGCACCCACTAGGTACCTTCAGCTCTCCAGGACACTGCCCGTTGATGTCCGCCGTGCACCGGATTCCCCTACACCCGCCACTGGTCGGGCTAAAGTCCATCGGAATGTTGAAGCCGTCGACTAAGGAAATGTCGATGAAGTCCATGTTGCCAAATTGGTTAAGGGCATATTCTGCCAAGGTGTTGGGAGGGACTCCCCATCCGTTGCATTCCAAGGCTCCACAATCTCCCGTGGCACAACGGCCGCGGCCACTATTATCAAATTTGCAATTAGTACGCCCCCATATGCGAGCCATTTTCGTCCCCGCGGCAACGTTTAGGTTCCAGCTCTGGCCACGGTCCAGGCGACGGCCTCCTCCAGGAGAGGCGGCTGCCCAGACAGTGTAAGGGCACTCGTTACGGATTTCAAAAGTGGCTGCATTGGAGGAGATGAAGAAGAAGAGGGAACTCAAGAAAAAGAAGATCAAGATGAGGGACATTTGGGAATTGGCTAAGGACTTCATAGTGGCTACAAGATCGAGCTTCGTGTTTTGGTGAACTACATGCGAACGGGTTTTTATAGATCAATTAACTGAAGGAGGCTTTTGATTGTGTTGCTGTAGATAATTACAAGTGGAGACTTTCAGTGAAAGGTGGAGGCGGCTACCTTTATATATTCTTTTTTGCTTCTTTATACATAAACACACCAGCTATTCCTCTCTTTGTGATGAGACAGATCACTAGCTAGCCATCTCTGATCATTAACCTTCTACAATTCTTATGCTTTATATACTAGATTACTGTGATGAGACTGTTGGCTCAAAAATGTCCCGGCCACGTGTCAATGGGCCGGGGGCTTCTTTGGGCTACACGTGTCCTTCTGGCTTGGTGACGTGTGCAATGGTGTGCCAACTCGCGACCAAGAGGCCAAGCGAGGTTTTGTTCTGATATATATGTAGATACGCTGCCCTGACTTCTGATCAGTCGACTGTGGGCTGAGGAAGGATCTCGGCCGCAGGGTTCTCTCTGCCTTAGATGCAAAGACTTTAAAATGGATCGGCTTACCAACTGATCTTGGTGCTGTGTGACAAGGTGAATGTTGTGATAGTGCAAGTGATGTGAATACAGGAATATAAAGTGCAGCAAATAAAGTGCATAAATTTTAAAGAAAAGGTAAAGAACACGAATGTGTATTGCAGGAAAGATAGCAACGAACAGTAAGATAAATTGCAAGTATGAAAAGAACAATAAAGTAAATTGCAAAAAAAAGAAAAAAGAACAAGTACCGGTAAAGTAAAGCGATAAGACAAACACAGAAGAATTGATATGTGTACTGCTGAGAAGCTAAATTGTATTAAGATAAAAATGTGTAATATAGTAGAGCGTTTGGTCAAGGACCTCTAACAACGAATCCTAAGGTCCTTTTTATAGTGAAGTAAAATAAAGAAAACGTAATCTTAGCTTTAAACACAGGGATGGATTACAGGTAAATCATGGATCGAAATTGTAATAAAACTCATTCAATCTGATTGCCACAAGTTTGGTAACTGTGGTGACGTCTCCCTTGAAGGCGCCATCTTTGACCGTAATTTAGCTTGTAAATATCAATCAGTCGACCTCGTATGGAGTTTGACATGATATAACATTTATTCTCCTTACTTAGCCGCTTCAACTCACGAATAGCCACGTCTAAATAAAGTGTCCAGGGCTCAACATAAAGTGTCTGCGGCTCAGCATAAGGTGTCCGCGGTTTAATAGCCATGTTCGCGGCTCAATAGCCGCTGCTCAAAACGTCAATAGCCGCGGTCATCATCTCTGTTAATAACCACGGTTATTTAATAAGCCGCGTTGTGCACTGCGGCTCAACATGATGAGTCACGATATTTACTCATTGATGGCTGCGGTCATTAATGGACCCGTCCATTTGGTCTGCCACGTAGGTCGTGCCAAATATTGGTTCAAACAGAGACAGATCACTAGCTAGCCATCTCTTATCATTAACCTTCTACAATTCTTATGCTTTATATACTAGATTACTGTAGTTTGGGCTTCACATTCACATCTAAAACTCACAGGTAAAGTCTCATATTCCCGATGTAGGATTAATATCTCAACACGCCCCCGCGTGTAGCGAATTTTCAAGCTTAACACGTGAACAACTATTTGAGTGACGTGGAGTTCGTGTGGCCATTGGGCTTCACACGTAGACGTGGGTAACCCGCTCTGATACCACGATAAAGTAATTTAGGGTTCACATTCAAAATCAATTGGCAATAAATGAAGAGGCCCAAACCCTTATAAATTCACAGGTAAAGTCTTATATTTCCAATATGAGATTAATATCTTAACACTCTCCATGTTTATCTCTTTAGCGTTCTTAGCACGAACATGAACATTTGAGATAAAGTTAGAAACTAATGACAATGACACAAAGATTCAAAGAAGGGCCGGACCAGATGCATGCAGACATTAATACAATTTATGAACATCTTGTTAAACTAGTAATGATGTGGTCACCACCAGGATTAGGTCACCACGTACCCTTACTTTTACTATTCTGGAATCCCGAATATTCCAGAATAAACTATATAATCTAGTTTACTGATAAAAAGGTTAGGCCAGTCTCCACTCTTCAGAGCGGTACCCCTAATATATATGAAATTGACCAAAGAGATAACGCATGCATATAAATATACCGTATGGAAGAAGTAACTATAATTGCTTTCAAATTGAATTTCTTTTCTTTTTGTTAATTGTTAAAGCTAGTTTGATTAGATTAGTACCAACAGATCGAATAAGAAAGCATAGTTTGCTTGGATGATTATTAAAACCTTGTGTTACATAACAACGCACATCATTACGTGTGCTGATCACAAAGCTATAAGCTCGATCTCTAACACTTATTCATCACAAACATATCAGTATACGTATACGTATACATATGCCTCCTTGACCTCATAATTGCTTCAAGGGCAGAACACAACCCTATAGTTAGTACCGCCAGGGCAAGTAAAAAGCACAGTGCTGGTTTCATCATCTTTAGGGTAACTGTAAGCATCCGGGCACCGCTGCTTGAAAAACCTAGAGTAGTCTGTAGGACCACAGTGACCAGAATTACAGCAGTACTGATCGGTTTTGAACACAGTGCACGCATTGTTACATCCACCAGGAGCCCTCAACTGCGCCGGGCACTGTCCATTGATATCGGCGGTGCATCTGATACCCCTAGTGCAGCCGTTAGAGATAGGACTAAAGTCCATCGGGACATTGAAGCCATCAATCAGAGAGATATCATAGAAATCCCTGTTCATGTATTGGTTAAGTGCATATTCGGCGAGGGTGTTTGGGGGCTGGCCATAGCCTTGACACTGGAGGAGACCGCCGCAGTCACCGGTTTGGCATCTTCCACGTCCGGCTCCATCAAAGTTGCAATTTGTTCGGGGCCAAATGCGAGCTCCTTTAGTTCCGGCTGCCACATTTATCGTCCATGTTTGGCCGGTGCCGAGTTGTTTGCCACCGCCTGGCACTGCGCCGGCCCAAACAGTGAAGGGGCAGTTGTTTTTTATATTGAAGGTCGCTGCATTAACGGTTGATGCAGCAAAGTAAAGGATGGACAAAACAGTAGGGAGGTTTTTGAGAAGGCTCATGATTTTGGTGGATTATAAGAAATTTTGTGGCAATAGATTCTTGCTGGTTTGGTTATGATTCTTTTGAAGAGGTTCATGAGGTTATATATAGCTCGAGATGGCACCAAATGCCATCATTCTCCATCAAAAAAATGACATCAGGTTTATGTATAGGCGGACCATTTTTTTCATCTTTTTTTTTTCCCCACAAGAACGAGCTAGGTACTTAGCAGTGAGCCTTATCAACTGGCATAGGGGACCTCATTAAGTTCCCTCTCCACAACTTCCTTCTCATCTTAGAGGCTAGATAAATGCCGTCAAAATGAATTAAACTGGTTTTGTTAATACACTTGTACACAACCATATTTTTTCATAACAAATTTAATTAGTACAAAACCAGCCTTTAATTTAGTACAAACAAACTATGTGTTACATAATGCACACCATTACGTGTGCGCTCCCAAGAACTCAAACTGCAAATTATTCGATCCCAAACATCTTGTTCTTAGTTATTGTTGTAATTTTACTACCTATATATAGCGAAGATCTATGGGCAGAACACAACCCTATAGTTAGTCCCGCCGGGGCAAGTAAAAACCACAGTGCTGGTTGTATCGTCCTTAGGGTAACTGTAAGCATCCGGGCACCGCTCCTTGAAAAACATAGACAAAGCCGTGGGTCCACAGCTCCCAGAATTGCAGCAGTACTCATCAGTCTTGTACACGGTACAGGGATTGTTACAGCCACCCGGGGCTTTCAGCTCATTAGGGCACTGCCCGTTGATATCCGCCGTGCACTGAATCCCACGGTCGCAAGGAGAAGTAGGACTAAAGTCCATAGCCACATTGAACCCGTCAACGAGAGAGATGTCGATGAAATCCAAATTGTTGAACTGGTTAAGCCCGTATTCGGCTAGGGTGTTTGGTGGTTGACCGTAGGCTTGGCACTCAAGGAGGCCGCCGCAGTCACCGGTCTGACAGCTGCCATGTCCGGAAGCATCAAAGTTGCATCCGGTTCGTGCCCACACGCGACCACCTGTAGTGCCCGCATTCACGTCTAGGGGCCAAGATTCTCCCTGGTTAAGCTGTCTGCCGCCGCCTGGCACTGCGGCGGCCCAGACAGGGAAGGGGCAGTTGTTTCGGATATCGAATCGTGCTGCACTGATGGTTGATGGAGCAAAGCAAAGGGCGGTGATCCATAGGATGGACAAAACTGAGAAGCTTTTGTGGATGCTCATTTTGTGAAAATATTGGTTTCGATGTGTGATTGTGTCTTGAATTCTGAGGAATTTGATGAGTTTATATAGGGTAGCAAAATAAGCTATTGGGCATAACAATACAAGACACAAGCATGCAAACAAATTCGACATTTTCGTCTTCCCGATGGCTATGACATCTCTTTCTTAACTCCTGGAAATTTCCATATGTTCATTTTCCACAAAGAAAAAATAAGATCGGACGGTTTCCAGAAATAATTAGTGCGTAATTAGTGGAAGAAGTTGTGGGTAGAGACGTAGAGTACTTGATTAATTGATTGGGAAATGAATGTCGTCCGGTTCACGTTGAAGAATAGTCTCAATGAAATTGTCAGCATAATGTAAATTGCAGTTTCTGTCCATGGCATCTGGAGGAAAATAGCTAGGATATTCTTTTTTATATATGTTTATCATTTCCACTGGCTTATTGGCGATTCTACCATATAGATCCTAAAACCTACACTACCCAGTTTATACGTCGAGAGAATTTTTAGGTTAGGCAGAGCTATCATATATGTGAAAAGGTATATCTTGAACTTGTTTTGATGAACTTATTTCTTGAAGCTAGGATGATTAATATACGTAAAAATACACTTACAAGATCATAAAAAAACATGTTTTAGGAATAATTATTATCGCTAGATCTTTAATTTTGTAAAATACAACACTTGCGAACTCTTTAGTAGCCATTATTGTACTCATTCCTCCCTGTAATATCTGCACAAGAAGTAATAATTTGTTCATTCAAAGCCGACTTTGTCTGTGTTTGATTGATGATAACATGCTTTGCAAGGCCAGGAATGTGAGTATGCATAAAGTAGTCTTCCCAATATATGCATTTCGGATCAAAATTAAAACTTCCTGCATCTGTGTACTTCTCGCTTGCTATCCTTCGCAACTCCTCTGCATTAGTGTCATCAAAGCTACAAGCGAAAATTTGAACGAACATCACTTATTTGATGCAAATATACAACTTTGATGTGCATAATAAGACTGATCAATCTATGTTTAAGCATCAAAGTAGCGAAACAAAACATACGTACATGCCCTTGAATAGCAAATATGCTCGGTAGAGATCAACCAATCGTCTCACTGATTTGATTTTCATGTTATAGTTAGCGTATATGTCTTGGAAATATTGGTCAAATTCCTTGTTCATGAACTTTAATGCCTTCATAGAATGAAAGGAAACTAGTCAATAAAGATCAAACCAGAATACAAATAAGTTAGTGTATGTTATGGCTGAAAGGAAAACGCAACCTAATTAATTAAACAAACAAACCTGCAATGGTATTTGCATATACAAGTGAAAAGCTTCCATACTCCTCAATATTTTCAACTTTCCAACCTTGATGGGGAATCCATTCTCGTTAAGCAATGGATTTTTGGTGCAGTATTGGAACATAAAGTTGTTAAAATCAGAGAATGTTAAGGGATTCCTATATGAGGTTCCCAAGTGGTAAATGTTTTTGCGAGATTTATTTGCGTTAACTACCATAGCTGTAATTATCGAATTTACCACCATGTCAACTGGAATCTGCATACATGATTCAAATTCAACGATTATTATATAACACCAACAGAGTGAGTTTGAATTTCAATAAATATTTTTCATCAATAGAAGGTACGTTAATATTATGGAAACAGCTTAATAAACTCACCATATCAACTACTGCCATAGGATCGACTGGTATGCCAGTGAGCTTCCCTTTCCAATAACCACCAATTAGGCTATCATAGGTTCTGTATTAGTACCAACAGATCGAGTAAGAAAACATAGTTTTCTTGGATGATTATTAAAACCTTGTGTTACACGACAACGCACATCATTACGTGTGCTGATCACATGCAAAGCTAGCTATAAGCTCGATCTCTAACACTTATTCATCAAAAACATATCAATATACGTATACGTATACATATGCCTCCTTGACCTCATAATTGCTTCAAGGGCAGAACACAACCCTATAGTTAGTCCCGCCTGGGCAACTAAAAACCACAGTGCTGGTTTGATCATCTTTAGGGTAACTGTAAGCATCCGGGCATCGACTTTTGAAAAACCTAGAGTAGTCTGTAGGACCACAGGGACCAGAATTACAGCAATACTCATTGGTTCTGAACACAGTGCACGGATTGTTACATCCACCGGGAGCCCTCAACTGCGCCGGGCACTGTCCATTGATATCGGCGGAGCATCTGATACCCCTAGTGCAGCCGTTAGAGGTAGGACTAAAGTCCATCGGGACATTGAAGCCATCAACCAGAGAGATATCATAGAAATCCCTGTTCATGAATTGGTTAAGTGCATATTCGGCGAGGGTGTTTGGGGCCTGGCCATAGCCTTGACACTGGAGGAGACCGCCGCAGTCACCGGTTTGGCATCTTCCACGTCCGGCTCCATCAAAGTTGCAATTTGTTCGGGGCCAAATGCGAGCTCCTTGAGTTCCGGCTGGCACATTTAGCGTCCATGCTTGGCCGGTGCCAAGTTGTCTGCCACCGCCTGGCACTGCGCCGGCCCAAACAGTGAAGGGGCAGTTGTTTATGATATTGAAGGTCGCTGCATTAACGGTTGATGCAGCAAAGTAAAGGATGGACAAAACAGTAGGGAGGTTTTTGAGAAGGCTCATGATTTTGGTGGATTATAAGCAATTGATTCTTGCTGGTTTGGTTGTTTCTTTTGAAGAGGTTCATGAGGTTATATATAGCTCGGGTTGGCACCAAATGACGTCATTCTCCATCAAAAAATGACATCAGGCTCATGTATAGGCGGACCATTATTTCATATTCTTCTTTTTAAACCACAAGAACAAGATAGGGGCCAAGATTCTCTCTGGTTAAGCTATCTGCCTCCGCTAGCTGGCACTGCGGCGGCCCAGACAGTGTAGGGGCAGTTGTTTCGGATATCGAATTTGGCTGCATTGGTTGTTGATGGAGCAAAACAAAGGGCTGTGATCCATAGGATGGACAAAACTGAGAGGCTATTGTGGAAGCTCATTTTGTGGATATGTCGGTACTTCGATGAGTTATATTGTGTTTTGAATTCTGAGGAATTTGATGAGTTTATAAAATTTGACATTAATTGTGGGTAGAATACTCTCAATGAAATTGTCGGCATAATGTACATTTGCAGTTTCGGTCCATGGCATCTGGAGGAAATAGGATATTCGTTTTCATATGTATATCATTCCACTGGCTTATTGGCGATTCTACCATAAAACCTTCTCTGCCCAGCTTCTACGTCGAGAGATTTTTAGATTAGGCAGAGCTATCATTATGTGAAAAGATCTTGGACTTGTTTTGAACTGAATGTAGATCTGTATTTCTTGAAGGATGATTAATATACGTAAAAATACACTTAAAAGATCGTAAACAAACATGTTTTGGGAATAATTATTATCGCTAAATCTATATTTTTGTAAAATACAATCTTTAATTTTGTAAAATACAACACTTGTGAACTCTTTAGTAGCTGCATGTACTCATTCTCCTCCTTGTAATATTAGGATTATTAGCACATGCAAGAAGTAATAATTTGTTCTCAAAGCCGACTTTGTCTGTGTTTGATGATAACATGCTTTGCAAGGCCAGGAATGTGAGTATGCATAAAGTAGTCTTCCCAATCTATGCATTTCGGATCAAAATTATAACTTCCTGCATCTGTGTACTTCTCGCTTGCTATCCTTCGCAACACCTCTGCATTAGTGTCATCAAAGCTACAAGCGAAAATGTGAACGAACATCACTTATTTGATGCAAATATACAACTTTGATCATGTACATAATAAGACTGATCAATCTATGTTTAAGCATCAAATTAACGAAACAAAACATACGTACATGCCCTTGAATAGCAAATATGCTCGGTAGAGCTCAACCAATCGTCTCACTGATTTGATTTTCATGTTATAGTTAACGTATATGTCTTGGAAATATTGGTCAAATTCCTTGTTCATGAACTTTAATGCCTTCATAGAATGAAAGGAAACTAGTCAATAAAGATCAAACCAGAATACAAATAAGTTGGTGTATGTTATGGCTGAAAGGAAAAGACTAACTAATTAAACAAACAAACCTGCAATGGTATTTGCATATACAAGTGAAAAGCGTCCATACTCCTCAACATTTTCAACTTTCCAACCTTGATGGGGAATCCATTCTCGTTAAGCAATGGATTTTTGGTGCAGTATTGGAACATAAAGTTGTTAAAATCAGAGAATATTAAGGGATTCCTATATGAGGTTCCCAAGTGGTAAATGATTTTGAAAGATTTATTCGCGTTAACTACCATAGCTGTAATTATCGAATTTACCACCATGTCAACTGGAATCTGCATACATGATTCAAATTCAACGATTATTATATGACACCAACAGAGTGAGTTTGAATTTCAATAAATATTTTTCATCAATAGAAGGTACGTTAATATTATGGAAACAGCTTAATAAACTCACCATATCAACTACTGCCATAGGATCGACTGGTATGCCAGTGAGCTTCCCTTTCCAATAACCACCAATTAGGCTATCATAGGTTCTGTATATAATCACCAACAGTTACTACATGAATATTTCAGAAAATATATAATGGGGGCTAGCTAGCTTCATGCTCGATCAGTACCTGAAACCTTCAATCCAGCCGGAAAATGGCTCCTTGTATGTACTTGTAATCATAGTAGGACGTACGACAGCAATAGATAGATTACCCTTTGCATGCCCTAGATACATTTCTCCCATCACCTTGGTAAGCGCATAGGTATTTGGCCATCCGTACAACTTAGCCCTAAGGTGAAATTAGAGAAACAATGATTAACAAAATCCGATAAGACAGTAATTTGAGAGTTGATAGGGTGCGGTGTTAGTCGAAGCTCTAAACCTTGCAGTGCCTAAATTCTTCATTGCACTTGTGATATCTTCTTCCGAAGCGTTCAGTGCTTTTAGCTCTTTCAATTTGTCCTCCACCAGTTTCTTTTCCTGTAATTTCAAATCATATTTACTTGGTTTTTTCGCCATTTCTTCCATTGAAGATGAGTCCTCTAGTATCATCCCGGCCCTTTCACCACACACATAAGCTGGAAAGCATGCATCACAGGTGAAGCAAATTCAAGAAGTGAGCGCACGCAGATGAGTAAAAAATACCATAGCTAGCTAAAGAAAGACTAATTAACCTGTTGAGACATGGACAATCATCTCTAATTTCAAGCATTTCTTTGCAAAGTCCAACAGATTCAAAACTCCAAATGTATTCACCTCCGATGCAATATCATACCTACACATTTGTAATCTTTTAGAACTAACTACATATCACTGATCATTGTAATTTGACAATATTTTCTAGGGGGATTTTCATATACACCTAATTTTGAAGAGTGGTTTTAAATAAAACCCACATAATATTCCTTTCTGATAGACATCTAAAATGTATCAATTATGATACATATTATGTCCTATTTTTCTAAATTTTACACAATTGTCACCATTCAACTATAACATATAAACATAATAAATAAGCTTAATTGATGTTTTCTTAAATACCTTGATTATGAGTTTTTCTTTTAACACTAACATTTTTCAATCAATTTGCAAGAATCATGCGGTTTCTTTATTTTTATGAAAAAATTTAGGTGAAATGAATACATTCTATGATCTATACATAAGGTAAAATATAATATAAATAAGATATCTGATTATTAGAGTAAAAAGAAGAAATTTTATAGTGTTACCGTAAGCCCTAAGCCCTATGCCCTATGCCCTAAACCCTATACCCTATACCCTATACCCTACACCTTAAACCCTAAACCCTAAACCCTATACCCTATACCCTATACCCTATATCTTATATCCTAAACCTTAAACCCTATACCCTATACCCTATACTCTAAACCTATACCCTAACCTTATACCCTAAACCCTATTACCTTAACCCGGCCTATACCCTAAACCCAATTTTGGGTTTCTTCTTTTTAGATATATTATCATATCATGTCCTACTTAATAGGTACATTAGATATGTAAATGTTCTCTCGATCAAGATGAGAAATGATATAATAATATACCTAAAAAGAAGAAAATTAATCAAAGAACAAAAACGTGTACCTTACAATTAGACATTTTTCGACTATGTAGAGAGACATCAAATGTGAGCTTAAGAATGAAAAGAATCATTCTATTACAAATGACATACTTCTATATATAACATATATATACACTCAAGTTAGTAATAACAAGGTAAGAAATTAAAGAATGTAATTGATTATGATAAAATTAAATCCAACTAAATTTTAGCTCAATATTTGAGTTTCAAATTCATGCTAAAATTGAGAAAGATACCAAATTTAGCTTTATATCGTCTGAAGGGCAAATCAGAGAAACTAAAAAAATGAAGAAAACTATTAATTATAGACATATGCTCTATATAGTAAGTTTGCTTATGTGGAGTGAGTGTAAAATAAAAGAAAAATATGTATGGGTTTATCTTTAAAAAGGTCTAGTATTTTAGGTTTTTATCTAATTTTCTCTATTTTCTAATGCATATGATTGAACTTTATCGAAGTAGATTTGGTGAGGAATAGTTATATAACTGATCGATTACCTCTCTTCAAACGTAGTGATTGCTGCAGAGTTAAGTATGATTTGTACTTCGTTACATATCTCTTCCATCAGTTTGACTGGCTTCACTCCTAGATCTTCAAATCTTACGTCTCCCGGCAAAGCAACAACCTTTTCTAATATGAAGGAATCAAAATCTGCACCCCATTTCTCCTTCAAAACCTTGAACAACTCTTTTCCTGTAATCTAGATAGTTGACACGGAAACAAGCTAATTAATAAAATTTACATGAAAATAAATATCAACTTTTGTGGAAGTTAAGTTGGAATTCTTCTTCTATAAACCTCATTATGCATGCGTCGTGTGGCAGAGTTGGCATCAGGAGCTCTCAAAAGAAGATAGAGCTTTTTCACGTTAGGTTGAACTCTTAATATTTTTTCCACCAAGACTGCACGGTAAATGTTATTAGCTGTAAGTATATGAGGTTAGCAGTAAAAGCCAACATAGCTATAAGAGTTTATATATATAATTAAAATTTGTTTAGTCTTTGTGGTTTGAAGTCGACATTTGTTTAGTCTTTGTGGTTTTATTTTAATCTGAATGGTCCTTAAAGTCACAATTTTTTATCCAAATGGTCATTTCGTTAATTTTCTCAGTTAAATTATTTACATAGCCGTTAAATTGACGAAATGACCATTTGGATGAAAAATTGTGACTTTAAGGACCATTCAGATTAAAATAAAACCACAAGAACTAAACAAATATCGACTTCAAACCACAAGAACTATACAGTATTTTACCCTTATATATATGACAACCATATATATTTGGAGCATCGATCATATGACAATTGCATGTTGGCCTAAGATTATGAGAGAGAGAGAGAGAGAGAGAGAGAGAGAGAGAGAGAGAGAGAGAGAGAGAGAGAGAGAGAGAGAGAGAGATAGAGAGAGAGGTACCCTTTCCTACAAAGCCAGTAGATCCGGTGATCAAGATAGTCTTGTTCTTCAGGTATCCTAAAATACTCCCAAGTTACATTGTAAAGACTAGAGATAAAGTTCACGGCCGGAGCCAGATAGGGGACGGACGTAGGATACTGCAGGTTGAGTGTACGTAGTTGTACTAAAATTTGAGTGACACACACGTACGTGAAATTTAGCTAGCTGCGTAGTTTTTGTTTTGGTATATTGTTTTTCCCTGGATATATAGGATTGGAGAATCTGGTTTGAAGACTAGAAGAGTAGAATAATTTCAGATCGAGGTTTCTTCAAGAAGAAGAAGAAGAAGAAGAAGAAAAAGACGACGACAGCTTATTGTATTTCTTTTCAGAAATGATTAAGGAGGATGGTACATTATATAGGCCTTCAGCCTTAACCTTGCTTACAATACTAGCTCGGCTGAACTGGTTTTTAAAATCATAGTTCACTGACTTCGACACCGGCGGCGGGTGATCGACTTTTCTAGTCCTTATAGAAACCCTAGTTTAATGTAATTAAAGTAAGAGTATTCTGATATATACGAGGTGCACAACACCAAGTATTAGCGGGTTAACCACCCCTGTTTGTTGTTTTCTTGAACACTAATTTGCCCTACCACTGCGTAAGTTGCAAATAGTCTCTTCTTTTCTGTATTTTATTGTACGCCAACTACGGACGATCATATTCCCACACTTCGCAAATAGTCTATAATTATGGTCATGGCGGAGCTATATTGAGGCCAACTTGTGTATTATGCAGTTGTGATTAATAAATTTGATTGTTAAAAGTAAAAGCTTTGTAATTTATGAGGTTTGGCTCTCATTCTTTTTCTATTAAACCATAAACACCGTTTAGAGCAACTTTAACGAAAGAGTCAAAAAAATTTGTCAAATTTGAATTTTAACATCTGACATGGAATTGTCAAATTTGACAAATTTCTACTCCAACAAAATGGTTAAATTCAAACATTATTATACTATATCCTCAAAATCCCTTCTCGTTCTTCTTTTATCTTTAGCCCAGAAATTCTTCTAGTTCTTTCATTCTATTACCTTCTGCTCTTGATGTTCTGAACCACCAAATTCAAACTTCAATTGACACTTCTCAAAACCCAAATCCCGCATAAATTCTTTGGTTCTCTCCTACCCAAATCCTACAGAAATCATATTTCAGATTCCAAATAGACAAGGGGGTTGGTTTTGAAATCGAACCCAGATCGGTGGCAGAATAAAAAGAGCAGGAAAGCCCAAGGAAGATGATGGTGGTGGTGGGTTTGGGAGGCATGAGAGGGGTATGAAATTCTGATCATATTGCATCTTTGGTGACTTTCATTCTAGTTCGGACTCCAATCTGCATGTTGCATTTGAGAACATGATTCTAAAAGAAAGAAAGAGAGCACAAGATATGATGATGATGATGTTGATTGGAGAAAAGTGGAGGCTGGAGTTGATCCTCCTGAGAAAAGAAGAGAAGATGCAGAAGCAAGAAAAAAGAGGGAGAAGTGGGAAGGAAGAAGAGAGAGCAGCAAGAGAGACGAAAAAGAGAGAATCAATGATAAAATAACAAATAGCAAATCACATATACATCCTGCAAAAGAATTTGAAACACAAATAAATCCACTTGTGTTGTTAAACAAATAACGACAGTTTTTAACAATTAAGGACAATCTTTTCTCTACATGTCATGTGTCATGGTTTAATTTACCAAATTAACTCTATACTAATTAAATATGCTTTTAGAAGAGAAAAATCTCACATTTTGAGATTTTTCAGTACGTGAAATACAGTAGCAGGTTTTCAATAACTTAGTGTAGTAGCAGCACACAACAACACACAGCAACAACAAGCAGTAGCAACACGCAGTAGCAACACACAACAACAACAATAACAACAACACACATAGTAGCAGCACACAACAACACACGCACAAAGCAGCACACAGTAGCAGCACGCAGTAACAACATACAGTAGCAGTACACAATAACACACATCAACAACACATGCAGTAGCAGCCCACAATAACACATGTAGTAGCAACACACAACAGCACGCAGTAACAGCACACAACAACACACGCAGTTGCAGCATACAACAGCACGCAGTAGCAGCACACCATAACAACACACACAGTTGCAGCACACAACAGCATGCAGTAACAGCACACAACAACACATAACAGCAACACACGCAGCAGCAACAGATAGCATAATGCAGTAGTAGCACGAAGCATGAGCACG
The DNA here is from genome assembly GCF_000184155.1 of Fragaria vesca subsp. vesca. Lineage (NCBI taxonomy): Eukaryota > Viridiplantae > Streptophyta > Magnoliopsida > Rosales > Rosaceae > Fragaria > Fragaria vesca. The sequence goes on along the minus strand of NC_020495.1, from coordinate 1,105,260 downwards.
GATTAGCTACAAATGATCACTTTTTGCTGTCAAATTCAAAAGATATGGGTTTTAATTCTAAAAAATCTTTGAGTAAACCAAGTTGTAGAGATCGAAGAATAATCAAATCAGATCTGGTTGGATTCAGCGAAGCCTTAGTCAACATTCATCCTTTCATTATTCGGCTCCTCCTCCCTTCCTCGCCTCCTAGCGATTTGGTCGGAGCGGTGACCGGCGAAGAGGAAGAGGAAGAAGAGGCCGGAAGAGGTAGAGGAGGAAGAAGAGGAAGAGGAAGAGGAAGATGAGGAAGAAGAAGAAGAATCGATGCAGATTTGAAAATGGTGGAGAAGTGGTATTTTGAGCCAGTGGCAGTTTTGTAGATATTTCAGAAAATAATGGTTTTTTGGGTATTTTACGTAAAAAATTACTGACAAGGCGTGATACTATGCACTGTGGGCCTGAGTATATGTCCTTATTTGTTTAAATTTGTTAAAATATGGTTTTTCTGTGTTTTGCAACTGTCTATTGTAGTGAGATGTCATTTTCTAAATAATAAATGACTATTCTCTCGTGCTGTGTCAAAGTTGACAACGTCCGGACTATAGTCAAATCCACATAGGATTTGACTCTTTCAATGGAGTGCATGTTGGGCTGTCAAAAAGAGACGTTGGGCTGCCAACAAGAATTTGACTCATTTGTTGGAGATGCTCTATTGTTATTAAATTTACTTTATCCAACTTATTAATTTCTCCTACCTAATCAACTCTTGCCATATACTCTTTAATTAGGGAAAACTCTAATCCATAATCAATTCCATAATGAATAATTTCTTTCTTCTCATTTTATTA